>NC_056743.1:325218031-325276220 GCF_019279795.1 Protopterus annectens
AAACAAAGCTGATAAGACTTAATTTTTTCCATACTCATCATTTTTCTTTATGTTATCATTGAATCAAAAAGGTGGGAAAAACTCCAAAATGCACCTCAGAACATCTACAGACCCTGTGGCTTCTGGCAACCTGATGGCAGTTATTTTTCTCCACAATTATTGCAGTGCAATCTGGCCCATTAAGAGAGTGTTGAAAGGATTGCAGGAGAGAGCTAAATAGTAAGGCAAAATGTATGAAAATGTATCAACAAAGTAAACTGGTTGATGTGGGAAAGCCATGGGGGGGGGGTGACACTGAGAGATCTATGTGGATAGATGGGTAAGCCGTGGTAGGGAATTATGGAGCTTTTTATCTCTGGCACCATTTCACCTAAGGCCAGCCCTGACCATATTTATCTTGCAATACAGTTCTGCTACATAGGTTCATAGGTGTGTACTAGGCCAATGGCCCTGCAGCCTTTACAAGCCTACCCCATAGAAGTGCCCTGGTATCATGACGCTGTTAGTTCCCGGTGCCTCTATCAAGTAGAGCCACTGGAGTGATCCCCGGGGTGGACTTTCTATTTCCCATCCACTCATCAAGATTTCTCTTGAATAGGGCCAGTGAGGTGCTCTGCTTGACATTTATGGGAAGTCTATTCCAGAGCATGGGCAGTCTCTGGGTAATGAACCTGTCCTTCCAGCATGTTCTCTTGATTGTGGTAATGAGGTTGAGGTCCCTGGAACATATGGTGCGGAGGGATTAGGATTTCTTTAGGTGTAACATTTCTAACAGGGCTGGGTCAGACATGACTTTGTAAGTCAAGCAGAGATCATCTCTTAATAGACAATAAGAGACAGAGAAAAGCTGGAGTTTTTTGAGTCTGTCCATGTAGGGCATGTGTTTAAGGCCTAGGATCCTCTTCGTGAAGTACTTCTGTGGCCCTTCCAGCTGTTGCAGGTGTTTAGTGAGGTACATGCCAAATGAGGCATTATACTCCATGACTGGTCTAATGAGGGAAGAGTAGAGAGAGAGCTGATGACCTCTTTCTTCCTGGATGCAAAACTCTTGGTAATGAGATGTGCTACATAGAAGGACTTTCTGACCACAGTGGCAATGTGGTGGTCGAAGGAGAGGTTGCTGTCAACCTGTGTCCCCAGATCTCTTATAATGCCTTCATTGTTCAGTGGGCTCCCATCAATGTGGTAATTAGTGGGAAATTAATTTTTCCCAAAGGGAATGACGACGCATTTTTTTACATTAAACTTAAGGCCATGGTTTCAACACCAGTTGTTGGTTTCAGTGAGGCCTTTCTGTAGGATGTCTACATCACTTGGGGTGTTAATAATGGCTCCCAGCTTGTAATTGTCAGTGAACTTGGTCAGTCAGAGTAGCTCTGTGTTGTCCTGGACTTCTAAGTAGTAGATGCCAAATAGGAGAGGACCCAGGATTGATCCCTGTGGGACTCCACTCATGACTGGTCGGCAGTCTGACTTGGAGTCTGCTACTTTCACACTGTGGGTTCTATCTGTGAGCCAATTTGCAACCCACCTAGTGATATAGGGGTTGATGCCTAGTTTGGTGAGTCTATCAATCATTCCTGAGTAGGGAATGGTATCAAAGGCCTTGGCCAGATTGAGGTAGACTGTATGAACTGCCTTGCCCTCATCCACAGCTCTGGTGACTGACTCAAAGAAGTCAACCAGGTTGAGCAGGCATGATCTACCCTTCACAAAACCAAATTGCATTGGATCCAGATTTTGGAGATTCCCTATATCCTTGTTAATTAGTTCCATGATGATGTGCTCTGTAGCCTTACATATCAAACTTGTCAGGCTAATGGGGTGATAATTCCCAGGGTCTGTAGTCACTCCTCCTTTATGGAGTGGGATGACTGTAGCAGTGTGCTATTCTGTAGGAACAAAGCCTGAGGTGAGGCTGTGATTGAACAGGGCATACAGGTGTGGTGCCAGATCACTTTGTAGTTCATGTCAAACACAGCCAGGGATATTGTTGGATCCCATGGAAGCTGTATTCTTGGCCTTGGACAATGCAGCTTTAACCCATGCTGCAGTAATGCTGGATGCCTGGCATTACTGCAGTAATGCTGGATGCCTGGCATTCTTTTGGTATTGTGATTGGTCCTTTAGGGGTGGAGAGAGGGGTAAAGTTGGCACTGAATTTGTTGGCCAGATGTTGGCAATATCTGTTGGCTCCGTATAGGAGGTACCATTGTATTGTAACTCAGAGCAAATCTGGGTATTGCCATGGAGATTCTTGATATAACTGTAAAAGGCTTTGTGGATGTTTTAGTGTCTGCCGCAATTCTGTCTTCATAGCTAGCTTTAAAGGTTTTGATGAGTCATCTTAACTTTTTGTTGAGGCTAATAAGGGAGTTTTTCCCAGTCTTGGACATCATCTTTTTCTGCAACAGTTTCTTCCTTCTGTTGTAGAGTTTGTTAATGGCAGGGGACCACCAGATTGGCTTCCTTTTTTTGGAGGAGAGCATCTTAGTTCTATTAGGTATGGCTAGTTCCATGCATTTATGTACATGTTCGTACAGCGCATTGGTGTATGATTCGGTGGTCATGCACTTATTTTTCCATTTGCATGGGTACCGTGAAGTTACCCACCTCTGTTTTTAGGAGCCCAAAGTCAGCTTTGGAGAAGTTTTTTATGGTGGTTACCTTTGCTGGTGGTGTGGGTGAGATGTGGATTTCCATGGTAATTAGTTTGTGGTCAGATCTAACCATGCCACCCCTCCGTTTTTTTTCCGGACTATCAGGAAATCAAACTGATTCTCCGGTAGTCCGGAAAACACTGTACAAACTCCGGTATTCTGTTTCAAAAAGGAAACAGACTATCGGAGTTTAATCGGTTGATTTACTATGCTTTTTTTACAGAAAAGCATAGCAAATCAGCCAAAAGCAGGCAGCGGGAACGAAAAAAGAGGGCGTTCCCGTTGATCGGCTGATTTACTATGCTTTTTTTACAGAAAAGCATAGCAAATCAGCCAAAAGGAGGCGGCGGGAATGGAAAAAGAGGGCGTTCCCGTTGAGTGATGCTGTCGTGACATCACAAAATAGGCGGTATGTTGGCGGGAGAGGGGGTGGGGTGGGCGGGGTTACTGGTGACGCGAGGGGCGTGGCGTGGCTCCGGTTTTAGCCGTGAACGAAGGTGGCAACCCTAGGAGGAATTGACTATTGGTGTTGAGCAACGGTTGCATATGTTAGTAATAACCAGGTCAAGTATGTTGCTTCCTCTAGTGGGGATACGAATGAACTGGTCCAGTGCATTGGAATTAATGAATTCCAGGAAGCATTAGGCAAGTGTATTGGTGCATGAGTAGCTTTCCCAGCTGATGGAGGGGTAGTTGAAGTCACCAAGTGTAAAAGTATTGGGTTGGACCCCAATAGTTTCCAGGGTGCTTAGGAATCTGGAGTGAGAGTCTTGGGACATGATTCAGGACCTATAGCAGGCTATGACCAGAATCACCATCTTACCCACTCTTAGTTGTACCTGAAGTATCTCAGATGTGTTATGCTGGGCTACTAGTCTGGAGGTGTGCATATCCTTTATGAATATGGAAACGCCACTGCCTTTGGAGCTTCAGTCCATGTTCTGGGTCTGAAAGGTGTGGAATGAGTTTAGCCTGGTAGTGCAGGGGTGCTTTCTGCTGCTTTAAACCAGGTCTCTGTTACAGCACAAATGTCGATGTTCATTATTTTGAGGAGTGCTTCGAGCAAGTGCATCTTGAGATTTAGACTTCTAGCATTGAACAGCATGACCCTCAGATTGCATTTTATTATAGCTGTTATGGTGGTAATTTGGTCTTTGGAGCACCATCTAAAAAAGACACCATAGGGGTGGCAAGAACCTTAGCTAGCATCTGGAAACGTAGGGGTGACAGATGCAGGCCATCTCTGGGAAAGCATTGAGGTCTGTCAGTTATGTCATCCCAAGCAGACAGATACTGGATCCCCTTAGAATGACACCAGAAACTTAGCCAGTTGTTGAAGTCAATCATTTTCTGCTTGTACTGCGGTATCATTCTCAGCAATGCTCGGATGCTGCTCAGGGCTAGGGTCATACCTGCCTGGGCCACATAATCCGAGAGCTCCTACATGGCACACTGTGTAGGTGAGCTATGTTTCTTGTGATTTGTGCTGTGTTGTGGTGGTCGAGTGCGTTTCTGATTTGGAGGTCTCTGCTGTTTGGGTAGATTTCTATTGAGAGCCTCTGTGAAGGTGGGTGTGTGTTTTGTGTTTTATGTGAGAGCTGTGATGGTGGTTGTTCTGGAGGGCTATGTGTTCCATGTGGAGTTGTGCAGGTGTTGACCTTCTCCTCTTGACCAGCTATTCCGGTCTAGGCTGGAGAGTGCATGTCTTACAGTTCTGATATTTAAGTGCATCTCTCACAAGTCTGAGTGGTGGGAGGTAAGCGGAGAGGGTTGTCTGTGTACATGAGGCAGTTGCTACACTGCCTCAGAATGCCCAGGTTCACCAGGTTAATAGGAGAAAGCACAGGGAACAGACATTTAGACATGCCAAGAAGGATGGTCCTTATTAATAAGTACTGGAGCTGTTTCCTTATAGGATGTTTAGTGCTGTTAGCAGTTATGTGTGCTACAATAATTACTACAAGAAGCCAGATGAAGTGCTAGGTGAATAAGCTAGTTAAATGCAAGAGTGAAGAACACTAGCAAGATCTAAGGGAAAAATTGAAGAGCAGACTTTCTGGCACCGGTAATAATTTACCCTAGCTTAGTGGCACTGCATGGTTCGCAAACCTGTGCAAACATGGGCTTTTAAAGCAGAAAGTTGAAAGGCTTCTGAATTACTTAATGATGTATACCCCATTCCAGGCGCTACTATTATTGGTGCTGCAAAACAACTGAGGGTCTAGGTAATCCCACCAAAGTGCCAACAGTCTTTCTGATCAGAAATTATATATTATCACTATTAGGAGCATTTGCATAAAATGTCCTGAACTTGTCTCCTGGATACTCAAACGCTCACTCAATATTCTGGTAGTAACAGAAATGTGGCTTAAACCTGAATACAAAGATGAGCACATTCTCCCATAAAGGATATAACATCCTCAAGGCAGAACATAGCAACAAAAAGCAGGTGGGGTTGCGATTTTATACCCATAATCTCTGTGAATCACCATATCCAAATTCAGTTCCCAACTACTTAAGTATGATAATCCTAGTTTCCTTTTAAGTTAACAAGTACAAATCTATATGTATTACCACCTGGTATATTCCACTTATAACAAATCTAAAGTATCTACCAATGAGAACATATTATCCTGCTGCTCAGATAATACATGAACGTTTCATACTAGGAGATGTAAATATTAATTGGACCTCCTTAGAGTACCAGTCAGACTCATTTAATTATTCTTTATGGTTTTACACAACTAATCTTTATCTCCACCAAGTATAATGTAAGCACAGAAACTGAATCCACCTTAAACTGGTCACTAAATACTAACCTCAGATCCCAAAAATGCAACTCTTGCAGAAATACTACTTGACACTCTAAATGACCACCACCCTACTCATGCGAATAGACTCTGCAGTAAAAAAAACAAATCATCTCCATATAATCTGGGTGGAAACTGCTATGATTTCAATAAGGACACCTTTACATCTACATTATGACTGAGAAACTGGAATATACTAATACAACTCCCCCTGGATGAAGACATTACTAAGTTCAATGAAATCTTTTTAAGTATTTTAAACCAAAGAAGCACTTGTAAGAAAAAAGAGAATAAAAATAAATTCCACCTCCTGGCTGGCCCAGGTTACTAGTAACTAATAAGTGAAAGGTACAGGGCATGGAAATTATAGTGCACAAACAAAAACTCAGACCAGTCATCAAGCCTATGGGCAACTATGCAACTTAAAATCTCAGATAAAGTCTGATAAGATAAACTACCATAATGTACCACTTAACTGTTCACATTTTCACAGAATGTTCAAATGCTTACCTCATATTCTTGAGCTGTTGCTCATAAAATTTGTTGTTTTCTGTCAAATCTCTGAGGATTAAAGTCACTAAATAATAACATACGTTTGAGTTTCAGACTTCATATCTTTCAGACAAAAAAAAGCATGTTAACACAAATCCTGTTATTCTAACAAGTTCTACGTTTATAAGAGCAACATTTAAAATGTGCCTCTATTTTTGGGCTTTTGTTTCCTCATTATTTTAGGCTTTCTTCAGAGTTCTTGCAACTAAAAGAGTGAGAGGTATGACCGTCAACAGATTTAATTTAATATACCAAAATCTTTCTGGGCATCCATAAACAGTCTTCTTAAACTTAGTAAGACAACAGAGTCAAACCCGCTCCCTTCAGAAACGAATGCAAACACTGCCTGTAAATTTAATTCTCACTTCCTAAAAGCAGCAACATCCATAATAAAAACATGGTATAGTGAGCAACTCACTGCCTCTTCTACAAAACACCAGTATAACTACCAGTTTATTTTTATTTATTTATTCTACTTTACATTTGTTTGCCAGAAGTGCCCACTGGGCCAGAGTGAGCCCATTTTCAGTGGAGGCCAAAGGAGAAAAGCTCCAAATAGACATGTGTAAACAAACAGTAAATTTGACAACAAGTACAGCATACAGTTAGGTTACAGATTGAAGTTACAAATAAAAGGAAAAACATTTGCTATGAGTAAAAATGCTAGGCATATGTATTTTTTGAAATGTTAACAGTCATAACAAAATATGAGCAGTTGCATTTTGAATTATGAATTGAAAATTTTGACAGTCATAACAGTATATAAACAGTTTAATATAGAGTATGGGTACAAATTTGCCAATGGAACAGTTGGAAGGGGTCAGGTAATGTGGGGTGTGGAGCAGGAGCATTGCCAATGGGTAGATAGATGTGAATGGAGTGCATCATTGAAGGACCTTACATTATTGGTGACTCTGAGTGATGTAGGGAGTGAGTTCCAGAGTTTGGCAAAACAGAAAGAGTAGAGTGCATGCCCAGCAGGGAGTGCAGGTTTTTGGATGAGTAGCAGGGTCTTGTTTTTTGATCTAAGTGGTCTGTTTGGGTGGTATTGAGTGGAGGTAAGGGCAGGACAGTCAAAGGGTTTATAGAAAATTTTGTGGGCTATTGAGAGTTGTTGATGAATGAGGTTTTGAGGTAGCTCAAGCCATTTGAGTGTGTGAAGTGATGACAGTGATGGGAGGAGTAGGTGGCATTAGTTGCAAATCTCGCAATTTTATTATAACAGGTTTCCATTTTGTTTTTTGGGATGTGCGAATGTTAGTGAGCAGGGGACACCACAGAGTAAGGAGGGCAGTAGAAAGGTGGAGGACAAGGTTTGTTTGGTAGTGGGGTTGAGAAAGTGTTTATGCTTGTAGAGGGTTCCTAGCTTCTGGTGTTTTTTTTATGCTATTGTGGATGTGCTGGTCAAAGGTTAAGCTTTCATCAATGGTGACACGTAGCAGTTTTGTGTATGTGACAATTTCTAGGGTGGTTTTATTTAATGACTAGATTTTGAAGTCTGGTTTGTTTATAATGGTGGTTTTCTTAGGGGAAAAGAGAAGAAGTTTGTTTTTGTTTGGATTGAGTGCAAGATGATTGTTAGTCATCCAGCTTTCAATAGAGGAGAATGCTTGCTGTGTGTATGAGAGTAGTTCAGGTATGGTTTTGGAGGTACAAATTATAGTTGAGTCGTCTGCATATTGAATAACCAAGTTGTTGGGGACACAAGAATGAAAGTCATTAATGAAAATACTGAAAAGTAGAGGGCCTAATATGAATTCTTGAGGAACTCCTGCGGGGGTGTCAGGGAATGGTGAGGTTGATTCAAGTCATCTAGTGGATTGTTTTCTATTGGATAGGTAGTTGGAACACCAGAGTAGAGTTGGTGGGAACAGGCTCAGAGCTGAAAGCTTGGAGAGAAGTAGGGAATGGGAAATGGTCTCAAATGCCTTGGACAGATCAAGGAAGAGGGAGGAGATGAGTTTTCCTTCATTGCATGCTTGGTTAATGGTATTTGTGAAGGATAGGAGAGCAGTGGTAGTACTATGAGCGGGATGGAAACTGTGTTGACAGGAAGATGGAAGATTATTGTTTAAGATGTATTGTTGGAGCTGGGAGCGCATGCATTTTTATAAGATTTTTGAAATAGGGGACAATATAGCTATGGGACAGAAATTAGAGGTATCAGTATTATTACTGCCTTTATGTAGGAGAAGAATGTAGGCTTTCTTCCAGATGGTGGGTATATAGGATTCCTGAATTGACCTGTTTAGGGGTATACCAATGGGGTAGGAGGTGGCTGGAGCTGACAGTTTCAGGTATTCTGGGGGTAGGTTGTCAGGGGAATTGCTTCCTGGTTTTAATTTAAGCAATATTAATTAGTAAATGTCAGGACTGGAGAAAGAGAAAATATGGTATTGGGTGGGTCTACTTGGTGGTCGTAATTGGTGGAGTGGTTAGTTTGAGAAGGTGGGGGTGGGAATGTGGCGGCTAGTTTGGCTATAGTTTCTACAAAGTATAAGTTAAAGATTGTGGCAATTCCTAGAGGTGTTTTTTTCAGGGTGTGAACAGAGATTACTTTTTGAACCAGGGTTTAATAGTGTGGATATTGAGGCCCAAAATTGTGTTGGGTTTTGTTTGAAATTATGCTGCAGTTTAATATAATGATTTTTTTTTTGTCATTGATGACTAGATGTTTTACTTTGTTGTGAAGGTGTCTGTACTGCTGGAGATCAGAGAGATTGGTAGTTGTATGTCATTTTTTCCAGGCTTTGTCTCTTATGACCATGGCCTACTTGGTGCTTTTAGAGAGCCAGATGCAGTTTTTTGTTTTCACTCTTTTGCAGCGCAGAGGAGCATGGTAGTTTAGGACTTTTAGGATGGTTGAATTAAAAAAAATTCAACTGCTTCATTTAGAGGAAGGGTCTTTATTATGTTTCAGTTAATGGATTTTACATGGTCATTAAAAGTGTCTTGGTTGAAGTTAGTAAGGGTTCGCCATAGTATATAATGATGTTGGTTGGGCAGTTGGGAAGTCTTGCATATGGCATAGGCTGGCTGGTGGTCACTGATATTGCAGGGAAGGGTACCTGTTTTGGAGAACTTGTTGGGGTCAAAAACTAGGATCCAGTCTATGACTGAGCCACCGCTATTGTTTTTAGCTGGTTATATTTGTGATTACTTGGGTAAAGTTGTAGAGGTTGATGTTTGGGGGTAAAGAGCTATCTACCTGACTGAGCCAATTTATATTCACGTCACTAAGTATGACTGTTTTGTTGTTAATTTTTGAGGAGATCCAAGCTAAGATTTCTTCTAGAAGTGGGGTATTATTTCCGGGGGGTAGGTATAATGTTGTAATACATATGTTTTTGTTATTATTTAGGTTTAAGAAAGCAATTAGTATTTCAGCATTTGAGAATTGGGGTATTGGAGATGAGTAGGGGGTAATGGAAAGGCTATGTGGAAAGAATAGGGCAATGCCTCCTCCTTTTTTGCTGGGTCTGTATGCTCTGTGGCAGGAGTAACCAGGTGGAAGGAATTCAGGGTCTTTGATATATGGTTTTAGCCAGGTTTTGGTAGTGGCAAGTATGTCTAGTTTAGTCTGGGATATCCACGCATGGAATTCAGGAATTTTATTCCTAATGCTTTGGAGGTTGACAGTGGTGAATTGTAGTGATCTATGGGAATTGTTGCTGTTGGGGTAGTAGGACTGGGTCCTGGGTTTGGGTGAATATCTCCACATAGAGAGAGAAAAAGTTTAGTGATAGGGGGCATTAGCCAAGGTCATTTACGTGCCACATTAGACTGATTTTTTTGTATGCTAATATGAATGGGATCAAGTGGTTATAAAAAAAGTGTTTAGGTTTTAAGAGAAAGATAGGGTTAGGTTGAATGAGGCTAGGAGATATATCAGAATAAGAGGTTAGTGTTGGAGAGTGTATGTTAGTGACTGGTGTGGTCTTGGGAGATAGATAAGGTGATTTTAGGGATGTTAGGTTTGTAAGTATTATTAATATTAGAGAGAGTGTTAGGTGATATGGAGAGGAGTGGAGGAGAGACATAGTATTAGCATGGGCAAGTGACTGAGATGGGTATGTTGTAGGTATGGGTGTTGAGTGTAAGATGAGGGATATGTAAATGTAGGGGGTATGGGGTGGATTGGTAGTTAGGAGGATGTTGGGTTTAGGGGAAAGGAAATGAGGTCAGAGTTAGGTAATAGGGGGTGGGGTGTATGGAAGTATAAATATAATTGATGTAGGGGTGGGTGGGAATGGGGGTATGGTAGGGGAAGTGGAGTGAGCCCAAGCGAAGGGTGAATGGAGCGGGAAGAAACCTGTGTGCAAGCACTGAGAAAAACAATCAAGTAAGTATATTGTGGCTGACAAATAATTTGTATACAACAATCTCACAGTTGAAAGATTCTATGGAGATACTTTGGTTCAAACAACAACAAAAAAAAACAAATGGAGGGAAGTCTAAAGAGGAGTACCTGAGGATTAGAAAAACTAGGGTTGTTGGCCTTAGCAGCAGTCATACGGAATGAGCAGGAGAAAACCCATTTTGTTTTTTATTTTGTTCCTATTTTACTTAACACTTTACTTCACACTCAAACCTGCACTGACTGCCACAATAAAAAAAACTGCAGAAATGAAAACCACCTTCTCTCACAGCTGATACTCTCCTGGCAGAATATCTCCAAACTGCAGCCTATGTACTAGCCTTCCGTGTCTAGCAGCCCCACTGAACTGACCACCTTTAGACCTATCACTATTTTGCCTCCCCTTTTTAAAATTCTGGAGAGATGTACTCACTCACTGCTCTAATATCTACTCAGCATGGTTCTGACCACAGCACAGCTCTGATACAGATTCTCTGACATTTCTAAATACTCTGCAGCAACAGAGAAAGAATGGTAACATGGTGACCTCAGTGACTCCTGGTCTTTCCAAAGCATTTGTCAGTTTAGCATTTGGAAGTAATTCACAAGCTTTCAGTACTAGGTCTGTCATATACATCTATTAGCTACCTGGACAACATGGCACAATCCATCAGCTAGCATAATGTTAGCTCAGCCTACCTACTTGTTAATTTTGGAGTTGCCCTACAGTGCATATAGGTCCTCTTGTGCTCAATATGTTTTAGTCACAGCTTCTGGTCAGTGAACTATAGGTTCATAGGTTCATAGGTTCATACTAGGCTATCTGTCCGAGGGCATTTACAAGCCTAGACCATAGTTTTGTGGCTTACGCCACCCCTTTAGTATGGGGAACTATACCCATTATTTTGCTGTAATTTGCTCTAGCACCTTCATCTCTGATCTGCAGGCTAATACTAAGCAATTATTCTTTTCCACAGGAAGCTTGGCTTGAGCAGTCTCACCTCTACTAGAATATTTACCCCTAAACTAAACCTAGACATTAAAAGTTCCTTCCTTGTCATTTCATCACATACTGCCAAGCTCAAAGTAATATATCATACAACATTACTTGGCATTATCCTAGGTAAAATTGAATGTCAATCATATTCAGACAGCGGTCGTAATGACGCAGCAGAAGCTAGGAGACTACAGAGTTCATCCCTATCTCACATAACTTGCCTGCAAAACAACTGCACGATAAACATTGTTTTTACAAATGTGCATTCCACCCAAGTCCATATTAGAGCAATGCTACAGTAAAACAGGTTTGCAGCTAATCTTCCCAATCAAACACACCACAGTATGGTATTCAGACAATTAAAATGGATGGAGCTGCCCAACTGCATTAAGTATTCCAGGCTAGTAAAAGTAATATATAACATTTTCTAACAATTAAAAAGTGCCTGTCCTTAAGCAAAGTCCTGTAGTGGTAGTCATCTCTCAGATTCTTCACCCTTGTGACAAATATCTGCATTTAAAAATCTCATGTCACTTATTGACATACTTTATACAGAAATTATATCAACAATCTTTAGAATCTCACTCCTACTAACTGGAAAATCAAACCTCACAACCTCAGATCCTTTCTAAAATCTTTCCTCCTTTAAATGCAGCTCTGTTCTTGTCACCTCTTTTTGATGAACTTTATATCATCTAAAACAGGGACACAAAACTCGGTCTTCCCTAGCACTATACTCAGAACTTCTTAGGTCAGTAGCCTATTTTACATAATGCCTCAAATGGATACATTTTTGCCTTTTTGTGTGTTGGAACTTCATTTTCATGTGTATGTAGCGGAATACTTAAATAACATACCATTCTCATTACGGCACCTGCAGTGAACATTTAGAATCTGCTACTTGGAGTTTTTCTCTAGGTATGCTTGGGGGTGGGGAGGGGTTGGTGGTTAAAAGCCCAACTGGACTTTCCAGGTAAGCAAATGCAAATAAATCGATACTCTTGCTTACAGAATCTAAGAAAAATGCAAGGATATAAACAGGTGGAGGAAAAGTTTTATTCATAAATGTGGCATTAAATGGCACTGCCCAAACACTGCTGGAAGTAGTTTCTTTTCCATTAATAGTGCTCTAGGTAACTCTCGAGATCTATTTGTTAGGCATGTTATCAGTGCTGAAAACGCTAAAATACATACCCTTCCAAACCACTGAAAGACTCATGAGCATTTTTGAAGCCTGAACATATTATCTTGAGTTATTTCTGTATGTCTCAATTCAAGCCTAACTATTAATAAACAGCCAGAGTCACCGAGGGCATTTCTCAGCATCAGTCTCTACCAGAACAGATAAAGGATCTAATAGAAGAAATATACTAGACTGGATCCTGGCCCCTTTTGTCCTCTGGACATTTTGTATGTTGCATTCAGTTACCATTCCTCAGGTATGCACACTTACTAAAGTAAACCTCATCAGACAATGCCATTGTGGATTACAGGCTGCTCTAAGAAATTAAATCTTTATGTGAGGTCTTAATACTTTCATGTTATACATTTCTTAAATTCTTAAAAAAAGTGACATACTTGGAACTGAGTTGAGGGTAGCTGTGTAAGATGGCTAGGATAACATAGCTGGCTGCAATGAAATAGGTTTAATCAGAAAGAAATCTCACAGAAAGAAAGCAAGAAGATCTCACAATGCAATGCCGAGAAATATATGCATACCTGAAGTTGACAAAAGCAAGGTTTGTTTCTTCAGAAATGGACAACCTTGACAGAATAGAAGAAAAAAGCAATCTTATAAAAGACAGTGCCACTTCTCTGCACCCCTCATATACTTAGCACATTGAAGGTAACAGCAAAGCCTTGCCTGAGAACTTCTGGGTTCATTTCCATGGGCAGTTGGAATTACTCAACAAAACAAAGACCCCCACCCCCTTATCCATTAATTATTCAGCATCATCCTTCACACATTGAATGTTTTCCCACTTCATTTTCAAGTATTCTTACTCTGTAGAATCAACAAACTTATTCTAACATGTAAAACCATGGAGCAGCTGTATCTAATGGCTTCCCACTTAAATTTGTACAGATGGCCACTTTTTTGGCTTGCCTATTACATTTATCAGTAAGTGGCCACTGATAATCTCCTTACTGTGCTCTGTCTGTGGACAGAAGTCCATGCTGTCAAATGTTTTAGAGGAGCATCAAGAAAGACATTTAAAGGTTTTTTAATTTCTTAGTCCACTAGCTAAGGAAAAAGAACTGCCTGCATATGGCTACTATCGCGCCTCTACAAGTATAACCTTCTGGCTGGCTAAAAGTTATCAGTATGTGTTCAGGAAAGGTCAGACGTAGATATTGCCTGGCTAAAGCTAAAAGCCACGGTATGTTTCAACCTGGTCAGCAAAAGCCCTGCTGGATTAATGTTGTCACTTTCATAATAAAATATTTTGATGGTAACCCCAAAATCATTATACTGAGAGCTAGAAAACTTGGGTCTCTCACAGAACCTTTCACGTGAATGATATATTACCTCAAAGAGTGCAGCTTTAGGATGAAGTGTTGGAATACATGCTGCCTCTCAAGAAAAATTACATAGAGGTGCCATAAGGGTCAATAACAGGTCTTCTGTGTTTTCTCATTGTAACATGTAAAAAATGCTAAAATGCAGTTCTGGTAATAGTTTGCTGATGTTGCAGCTAGAATAAACACAGTACCTCGTGAGTCTAGGCCTCAGCACAGGACTTCTCTTACTAATGGTAGTTACTCTTTTCAAATGGCCTTATTACAAACCAAATCCATACCAAGGACTTCACTTGCATTTTCTAAACCACTACCTTGGAGTTAGTGCTTTATCCAAGCTAAGAAGAAAACTTATCAAGGACACAGTATTAAAACTGGTCCCAGTGTTGAAATGCTTGAAGTTACAGTCTGATGAAGATTTCACTTTACTTGACCACATTTGACAACTGACTGAGATGACTGAACTTCTGTAGAGATGCAAACACTGTCTTGCAGATGATGTGAAGTGCATTGTATTTGTGGCATCTTTCATTCAACTCCTATATTTTGGTGGAGTGATCCTAAATTCTTTAAGTAAAGGTCAGTCCCAAAAGGCAGAATCAAAGTGCCCCTGCATTGTCTTGTTTGCTGCCATCCTTCCAGTACATCTCACACTGTTCTTATTTGATGTTTGTTTTCTAGCCTGTGGTCCTATCTGAATTCACAGATTCCTTTTTAAAAGATGGCAACGATGACTTGAAGTCGCACTGCAGAAGTCCCTAGGGTGCAGCAGGTTACAGAACATTTGGTGTGCCACTACCCAGACTCTGGATTGGCTCCCACATCATATTAGTGGGTCTGAATGTTTTTGAGCTTACAGAGCAGCTCTGAAACTTTACCCATATATACCTGGTAGATAAAAATCAATAGCCATCACATAGTCTTCTTAAGGGAAATATCTCTGAATTAAACTGAATAGGTACCTTAACATAGTTTACAGTCATGACAGCAACAGCTCACATTATTTCTGTAAAAAGTTCATGAACCAAAAATAAAAAAAGCCTATGTACGTGCTTCTGATTGGTAGCCACAAGGTCTGTATGAATCGTATCATATCTTCTTGCTCACATCTACCACCAGCATTTGTAGTTCTAAACCACAGCTACACATCTTACATGGATCATAGAACATTAACTCTGAGACAGTCACTGCAGGACTGCTCTGTATGATGTATGTTTCTAGATGACACATTTATTCTTATCACCCACTAATCATATTTCTTTGTAAAGCTATCAACCAACACACAAGTAAGGTTTGACTCTCTCTTCCCACCAATGTAATACATGACTGCAGCTCATATTACAAAGAAAACTGCACATGGTCATACAAGATTATTTATAATAATATTATAATAACTAGCTAACTGCCTTTCTTGTGCTTTCTTTCTTTACATATGCAGGAGAAATGTACCACTGATGTGGTATATTATTCTGCCCTGCACTTGAACAGAAATGTACTTTTATTTTGTATTGTACTGTGCTTTCTGTTTACTGATGTAATAAAATAACTACTTTACTAGATAGATTTGTAGTATAATATTTTACTTATAATATTTGTACTTGACTGCACATCACAATGCATAATTCATTTATTTTATCATACCATCCAGACCTGGGCTGTGGGACAACCAGAGCCTTTAGTGACAGTCAGTGGTGTATGACACAGAAGTAATTCTGGACAGGATGCCAGTCCATTGTGGGGCACACACACACACACACACACACACACACACACACACACACACACACACACACACACACACACACACACACACACACACACACACACACATGCTCCTACTAGCACTTGTAACAGCCATTCCTTCTCCTAATGGCATGTGTTTGGGGTGTTGGAGAAAATTGGAGCAACCAGTGAAAACATATGCAGATACAGGGAGGCCATACAACTCCACAGAGAAAGCATTCCATGTGGGAAATAAAGAAGTAAGGCAAGAGTGCTATGAGGCAGAAATATTAACAGATCACTAGATCACAGAACTGAAATAAATGCATAAATAAACATATCACTAGGTCACAGACGTGAAATAAGTGTATAAATGAACCGATCACAAAACAAGGCTTGCATAAGAAATCTACTGCCTAGGGAGTTGTGGTTTCACTCATCAGGTGTCCTTCCTATGACTATCCTTTTAAACAAGAAGTTGTTCACCAAAATTGCAGCAAAAAATAAACTAATAATAATAATAAACACTGGAATCTTATTGATTCTTCACAACCATTCCTACAATTTCTCATTAAAAACTGCTAGCACAAAGAAGCACCAAACTCCATAACTAAAGCATAGGGTAGAGTTATTTGCTGTTATTGCACTGCAGTATTCATGGATGGTGTGACATTACAAGACACGCTGCAATGGAATATGGAAAAACATCATGCTTCCATGTGAGGCAGCAGCTAGCTAATGGTCTCCTCTTCCAAACAAGAGTAGGATTATTCTAAGTGATATATGTAGCACTTAATCCACAAGTAAAAATAAAGAGAGAAAGCAAAGCCATTGCAACTCTTTAACATAATAGCTGATAGCAAGAGAATATAGTCACACCTTTGAAAGAGAAGCAGAACAATGTGGAATAAGTTAGTTGTACACGTTCCATTTCAAATTAAAGAGATCAGCAAACATATGCTTACATTCCTCTTGTGGGTTAATTAATTTGTATTATTAATTAACAAAGCACATTTTACTGAAAGGGATATGAGTGTCAGATGTGCATGATATGCAGTTTGAGTTTTATAATTTCAGTACTACTAAACGTTTGCAGTAAGTTCTTCCTCTGCATTATATAGAGGATTATGAGTGGGTTGCCAGTCATAACCTGTTTATTATGTGTTTGAGATATGGATGCCATGAAATTCACCTTGAGAGTGAAGCTTGTGAGGTGAATCTTGACATTCATATCGAGAACCAATAATTGAAAGTTAGGATTGGAGACCCGATCATAATTCTTTGTAGTGCATGGAGCTTTACCTGCTCCATCTACTACTAGTTGCAGAAAAAACCCACTAAGTGTTCTAAAGGCTTTCAAAGCTGTGAAACACTTACATTGCCCTTCTGACAGTGCTCACTATGAGGCTAACACAGTCCCTTATGTTTTCACTCACCTTGCCATGCCTCTAAACTGTCCACATTTTTGCCTCAGTTGTTTGGTCTGTTTCTGATGAAGTCCATGGTTTTCAGACAAATCATGAAGAAGTGAAGTCACTAAATAATGACATACATGTGTTGTTTCATTGTTCACATCCTTCAGAGAAAATGCAGATAAAGATACATCCTGTTATTCTAGCTACTTCCTAAGTTTGTAAGAGGAAGGACCACCTTATCAGTATAGACAGGAAGAACCAAATCTTTTATTTGGCAACGGTAAGTTGCTGCTCTGTACTGGCAGATTTTATTGCCAGGTGTGAGAAAGGGGGTGCTTAACATTTGTTAAGATTGGGTCTCATGCCAATGTAATGCTGAACTGATTTGTCTTTTTCTGAATATCAGTGTAATCACTGCACACCATGCACTACAGTGGAATAAAACAAAATCTGGGAGCTGCTTAATCTGCACAAGTCCTTTAATAATGACCTTCAATGTAAAATCAGGTTTCTATTGTCTTACCTGAATGACCACTGGTATCTTGAAGGCAGTGGACATGATTCTTGAATAACCAAACAGCAGCATCACTCAGCATACACTGATTACATAGCTCTGCATGGTGGAGGTATGTTACATTGTGACTATATGAGTTAAAGGTCACACTGCTTAGTCTTTTACAGAGCAAATGTGAACAATACTTACCAGTGTGAATGGGGGATATCAGTTTAGTACAATACAAATTAGTATTCTGCTGTACCATACTGACTGTGCTCTTGATTCAGAAACTGGCAAGCAATGGATAAAGCGTGTGTAGCTTGATTAAGCAGCGGAAAAATATAAAATAAGGTTGTATTCTAAAGAAGTAATTTTACATGACGAAAGAGCTAAATAAAAGGTTGACTGGACTACATTGGTGTCATTGCTGCCTGGTGGAGTGTTTGCCTTGGGATTACTAGTTTTTCAGTGAACTTTCTTTAGTATTTCTCATAACACTTTGGTTTGCCTAAGATGACAAGGAACTACTGTTGTTTTGGGAAATCTGTCATTGTGTACAGACTTAAGAAGACTGTGTGGGCTAACAGCATTACTGCATTTTGTCTGTACATCATAGGAGGAAGGTTTTTACTTGCTCCCTCTGTATCTCCCTGTTCCTCTCTTTGTGCATTTACTAGTAATGCAAGTTGGTGGGAATTTCTTTTTTGATTAAGTAATGCAATTGTGTTTTAAAAGACCATGTCACTTGTTTTAAAATTTATATAATCCTAACCAAACTCCAAGACTTCTTTTTTTTAAACAAGAAACATCTTTATTGAATTATCACATATGACATAGGGAAGCCTACAGTTATATAAATGAAAACAAACTATATTGAAATATTTTCAATTGAAAACATTTATATATCACATACAGTCTTCTGCACAGTCATTGTCATTCGAACACTACATAGCTTATCCAGTTTCTGCCTTCCCTTAAACCTCACTTATCCTCCAAAACATTATTTTGCATGTATTTGTTCCCACAAGTCCCCGTTTTTCTATGTAATGTGCTTCTACCCTTTTCTAAAGATCTAACTTCTAGTTATTTTGTCTCTGCTACTATATTCACTCTTTCTAGTAGGGTTCATTTAGACATTAATTTCCATTTTCTAGTAATTGATTTTTTGACAGCCGCCAGGATTAAACTTGGCAAGATCTTACTATATCGAGGCAATTCCAATTCTGTATCACAACTCAAAAAATAATTTTCTTAGTTACACCAATTTACATACCCAGTATGTTTGACAGCGTCGTCTGCAGGGGCTTTTTAAATTCTGCCTACTCATTACAATCCCAAAAATATGTTCCCAATTACATCTTTCTTCCCCATCCCACCTCCAATATTTGCAATCTGCCTGAGGAAAAATTCTTTGGCATCTGCTTGGGCTATAAAGGTACCTATGCAACACTTCCAAGCAAAATCCTTAAATCTTTTAGACCTTGTTGCATATTTGGGAGCCATACATATATCCTCTCATTGTTTCTTTCTGAATTGCTTATCCAGTCACTCTTCCCAGTCCTTTCTAACCTCCTTTGATTGATTCCTATAGTTATCATTCAATATTTTATATTCCCTACTAATTATCCCTTTGTAGCAGCTTCTGTTCTAGATTATACTGAAAACTCTGCCAGTGCTGGTCTTTCACTTAGGATCCCTCTATTTGATCCCTCTATTCTTTCCTGTTTGCCTATACTCTGATATCACTCCTTGATAGAGAAGGCAATCTCTAGCTTGCAGTCTAAATGTATTCTTGGCCTGTTCCCCTTCTATTACCTTTCCTTCTGTAATTATTTCCTCCCAGTACATTGGATCCTTTGACCATTTTCTCCAGTAAATTCCAGCTCCCTCTTGCCTATTCTCTATACCCCTAATTGCAGTTATCACTATTGACAGAAGCTCTTTTCTCCTTTCCTCTGTTGACTTAGTTCTTAAAATAATTTCTGCTACTTTATGAATATAATATTTTGTATGGTTACTGTTATTCTCCTTAAGGATCTGCATCAAAAATCCTAGTCTCTCCTTATTTCTTGAGCCCCAACCACCCTCTGTTTGATCATCATCCCTTTCCACTTTGAATTATAGCTTTTTTCTTGTTATATGTATAGGAGCCTTAACTGTGTAGCTTGGAAATATCCCTTCAAATCAAATAATCCCAAACCACCTTGTTCTATTGGAAGTACTAACTTATCTCACCTGATTCTTGCCCTCTTCCCCTCCCAGATATAATCTTCAGTTCTTTATTAATTGTGATCCACAACTTTTCATCTTGTTGATAAAAGTATGCCTGACCTGTGTATAAAACAAATGGAGCTAAAACATTTTTACTGCTTGTATCTTACTATCCATACCCATAAAACAGAGCATCCAGTTTCTCAGTTTTTGCATTCTCTTGTTTTGGCTCTTCCCACATATCCTTAGCTGCCATGACAGAATCCTTTTTAACCCATATTCTCAAGTAGTTAATTTTATCATGTCACCATAAATATAGGTACTGCTGAACCAATCCATGTGTGGGTACATAGTTTACAGGTATTGCCTTTGTTTTATCTTTAATTTTGTATCATGAGATGACCTGAAACTGTCTCAGAATGTTACATGCCACTGAAGTGTCCTTTTCTGGTTATATACTGGGTACAAAATACTATCGTCTGCAAACAGAGCCAGATTCTCTTGACTACCATACCAATTATATCTTTGAATTTCTGAGTCCATTATTTTTCTTTGACAATGGTTCTAAATATAATGCAAATAACAAAAAGAAACGAGGACACCCATACCTCAGTCCTCTATTTAAACTGAACTTATCAGAGAAGAATGACTCTACTTTAGTTTTGTCTCCTATCCCTCATATAGCCTCCTAATTAACCTTGTTATTGTGAAAGGAAATGCAAATGCTTCCACTGCCCTACTTATAAAATCCCAGCTTATTCTGTCAAATGCTTTCACTCCATCAAGACACACCAACAACAGTGGTATTTTCTTACTTTCTGCTTCCCTCTGAATCATCATTGTTCTATTAATGTTATCAAATGTTTGCCTCTCCTTTGTAAAACCACATTGATCCATATCTATGAGTTTTGGCATCACTTTGCAATTCTTTTGTCCATTATAGACATGAATACTTTGTAATCTTGGTTTAGAACTGAAATGTGCCCATATGAAGATAGATCTGATGGGTCTTTAGCATCTGTATGTATTAAAGCCACCACAGCTTTCTTCCAGGATGTTGGTGCTTCTCCTCCTTTTAAAATACTGTTAAATAAAAAGCTCCCAGATCTTTATCACCTTCTTCCCTCCTAGCTTCCAAAGTTCCACAGGATTACCATCTATTCCTTTAGACTTTCCTGTAGAGCAGTTATACATCACAATTTATATCTCATCTCTTCCTATCCTAACTGTTAATAATTAAATTATACATCACAATTTTTATCTCATCTCTTTCTATCATAACTGTTAATAATTGAAGCCTGGTCTACCTATAACATTGACAAGAACAAACCTTTAAATGCCAAACAAAGTAAATGAAAAAACGAGCAGGAAACGGCTTCTTCAACACTTTATTCTTGTAAGCGCTTTCACTGACACCAGTGTATCAGCTTCTTCAGACTAAATTAAACAACTTGCTCACAGTCTCCCAGTTTAAAACTTCCTCAAAAGGTTCAAAGCCAATGAACTGATAGCCACAAAAATGATGTCATCATATACATTCAAAATTAAAGCAACATTGCCTATTTTTAAAGAGTAAGAATGTTTTTTAACAACAGTTGTTATCTAAACAATTAGAAGAGCATATCGGCTGAAGAGAAGAATTTTATTGACTTACTGAATATTTGTCAAGTTCGAGTCATGAAACCCGATAAGGATGGAGGACTAGAGTTTATGGACCAACATGATTATGTTAGGAGGATGTATTTAGTTCATAGTTCATAGTTCATAGATTATGTCAGATGGCACAGTATATGAAAAGGTTAGCCTTAATCAGGTTCATGGAGCTTACAGGAAAATAAACGCTATCCTTTCAGATTTGTTTCTGGAAGGGAGCATTGATGTAGATACATTCCACTACCTAACCATGCCTGCTCCTAAGATTCCAGTGCTTGTTGGGGCCCCTAAAATACATAAAAATTTGGTTAATCCACCTTTTAGACCTATTGTTGATGGTAGGGGCTCCATTTCTTATGCATGTGCCAAATACATTGACTCTAAATAGAAACTAGAAGATCAAATATGCCATGATTCTTGGCATTTCCTTGAGTCTATCAACAATTTAGAATTTAATGAGAATTTAGTTTTTCTTACAGTAGATGTCAAGGATTTATACACTGTAATACCCCAACAACTTGGCATTGAATGGGTTAGGGAGTTCCTTCACCTTAAAGGTTTAGATAAGCAGGAGATTTATGTCATAGAAACACTTTTAGAAATATATTTATCCAATGATTTCCTTTATTTTAATAATTAACTTTTTCTACAGAAAAGTGGGGTGGCAATGGGAGCTTCATGTGGTAGTAGTTTCACAAACAGTGTGATGGCATACTGGGAAAGATCCTTTTTATTTAACCACCAGTCATTCAAGGAACATGTTGTCTGGTACACTAGGTACCAGGATGACATGTTCTTTTTGTGGAATGGGGAGGTTGCTCTGATCCAGTCTTTTATTACGGAAAATAAATCCTTTACACATTTTTTTTGGATTTTACTTTTCAAGTGGGGAAAGAGCAAATTGATTTTTTGGATATACACCTCAGGAAGGATCATTCCAATCACCGGTTTAGAACCACCATTTACCGTAAGCCCACATACTCTAATTCATTTCTACATTTTACTAGCTGCCACCCACTGCACCAAAAAAAGCAGTAGTAAAAGGACAAGCAGTGAGGGCAGCCAGAATGGTTTCAGACTATGATGATTTTATTTTAGAATGAGAACTATTAAAAACTATGTTTTGTAAGAGAAGCTACCCAAGTGCCTTTATCGAATTAATTTTTGAGGAAGTTATTGGGTAATGAGTCTAGGGCCATTTTAGACCCTTGTTATGTAAAGACTATGACATGAGTTCCATAGTAGAACAGAGTGAATTGCCCCTTGGTACTAGAAGCATACAGGCTCCTAGCCAACCCATTAGATTTTTAACCACCTTCTCAAAAGATGCTTGTGTCATTAGGGAGATTATTAACAAAAATTGGATTTACATTTTGGATGATACCCAACTTAGAAATTCCTTAAGTTTAACGCCACAATTGACTTTTAGAAAGGGTTCGAACCTGAAATGTTTAGTTGAAAGGTCCTCCAGAACTTCTAGAAGGAAGTTGGGCATGTATAATTGTGGCAGATGCCATCAATGTAGGCACATAAAAATAACAAGTAAAGTAAAAATCAGAGACAGAGAATATCACATTTATGGTATAATTAAATAAGATCTAATGTGTTTAAATGCCTGATTAAGTTCATTTAATGAAACTCTTTCATAATTATTGCTTGTCAACATAGAATGCATTCTTCTGTTATACTGCATTTCATCCATAAAAATGATACCCTCACTCTTATCTGGAAACTCTTGCCTTATTTGAAAAAAATAGTGAAGTTCATTTCAGAGCTTTGGTTACTAATCAAATTAACCCTGAGGTTCAAGGCTATAATATGACAAAGGTATAAAGGGATTTTATAGCTTATTTAAAAACACAAAAATCCGAGTAATGCAACCAGATAAGGGTGGGGGTATCATTTTTATGGATGAAATGGAGTATGATAGAAGAATGTATTCTATGTTGATAAGTAATAATTGTGAAAGAGTTTCATTAAATGAACTTAATCAGGTGTATAAACACATGAGATCTTATTTAAGTGATCTATTTGTAGATGCTTCTATTTCGATAGATACGTATCAGTATTTAAGTATGCCAGGTCCACTCATCCAAGTTATTTTCGATACACAGAAAATACATAAAAACCTCATGAACCCACCCTTTTGTCCCATAATAGATGGACGTAAGTCTATCACATATGCCTGTGCTAAGTGGGTTGATTCTTGGTTAAAATCATCTTTGCAGTCAGAACCACAGATCTGTCGTGATTCTTGGGCCTTCTTAGAAGGCCTTAATAGCTTACCCTTTCATTCTTCTTATAACTTTTTGACTGTAGATATTAAAGATCTTTATACAGTCATACCCCAAGATCTTGGATTAGAATGGGTTCATGAATTTCTTTTAGTTAAACAAGTAGAAGGAATAGATATTGATCTTGTAATTGCACTGCTTGAAATTGTGTTAAGCAACACATTAAATTTTGTGTGTGTGGTTTACCATTTTGCCTCAATTTTTGTATTTCACCAGTTTGTTTTCGAATTTGACTTGAGATGACCATAACCTGGGCTAACAAACTGGGGCTGGGTTACTAAAATACCTGGCACAAGTCAGCATTACAATAAGCCAATGTTATTACGTAAACTGTTATTTTACAGAGCTTAATCTTCCCTTTAATAATGGTCAACTTTCCATTTTAGGGATTGACTTTTCCTCATCTTTTTAAATGATCCTCCATTATATTACTTTGGTAATTATTAGGTATTTCACAGCCAGTCTACATCTAAGACTCACCTAAACTGTCAAGTTTGAGGAGCTCTGGATACTGGAACATACATGGGACATAGTGACAGTAATGCTGACTAACACACTGTTCAGCACCTGGTGCAAAAAGATCAAGCCTGCTCCTGTCATTATCATCTGCAGAATTGCATGTCCCACTCCACTGGTTGCAGATTTAGTGAGACTGAGAGCTGGTAGTCCTCTCCAGAGAACACTGCAAATTTCTTGATGGTGAGTTTGGAACATACTAATGTCATTCAGTACTACATCTCACAATTGCAATTTCTTTTATATTCACTTTCATTCAAACTACAATTAATGTTTACTCTTCACTGTGGTAGGGGTGATCTACCAATTTTGGGCACTTTCTTGTCAGTGTGTTAGGACTGTTTTGCCATTTTTTGGTACTTTCTCTTCAGTGTGGTAGGAGTGCTTTGCCATTTTTTGGCACTTTCTCGTCAGTGCATTGAGTGCTTTGCCATTTTTTGGCACTTTTTCATCAGTGTGGTAGGGGTGATTTGCCATTCTTGGCACTTTCTTTCAGTGTGGTAGAGGTAATCTAGCAATTTTGGCACTTTCTCATCAATGTGTTAGGAGTACTTTGCCATTTTTTGGCACTTTTTTGTCAGTGTGGTACGGGTGATCTGCCATTTTTGGCACTTTCTCTTCAGTGTGGTAGGGGTAATCTAGCATTGTTTGGCACTTTCTCATCAGTGTGGTAGGGGTGATCTGCTATTTTTGGCACTTTCTCATCAATGTGGTAGGAGTGCTTTGCCATTTTTGGCACTTTCTCATCAGTGTGGTAGGGGTGATCTGCCATCTTTTAGCATGTATTGGTTATACAATTCTGTGTAACTATTGCTTATAACTCTCCCATAGTCTCACCCTGCAATTTCTCCAGTGCTTGTTTTCTACATTTCATTGATCTACACCTTTGATAAGCTGGTGCTGTGAGTGAGATCTCTGACTAGCTGGGACATTCATATTACTGGGCTGCTGACATTTTTCTTTTGTCACATCTTTTGCTGGAATGTATGCCAACCATGTAGCCATTTTGTTACTAAAGTGTAAGTCTTCAGCTTAGATGAAGTTATGAAGCCCAGGATGACAGTAGACTTTCCAGCATGCTCTTTCATTTATAGCTGAAGAGATCACTCAAGAAAGGTATGCCCAACTATTTATGTCACAAGCATGCCTACAGACACAATGTATCTGATAAACCTTCCTTTCCAGCCTTACCTTTGACCTTTGCCTAATATGATTTACTGCAATCACAAGCAGTATCCATAGTACCCTTCTTCACAGACTGCAGACTAAACCATAATGTGGAGGTTGATCTATTTCCTGGTAAGGTTGATCTATTTTCTGGCAGCCTAGATCTGCTGCTGGCTGTAGACCAGTAGCATGGCAGAACAGTAGGTTCTACTTTTCAGCTATACGCATTCAAGAGTAAGCTCCTTCAGTTATTTTTATTCTCATTGTACATTTCTTGAAGCAGCATATTTTTTTTAGATTCCTAGATATATAGAGGTTACAAGACAGAGTCAGTCCATGAACCATAAACACCTTGGCAACACCTACCTTCATAGGGCACCTTCTGCCTCCAGGAGGGCAAAATAATTCAGGCCCTGGAAGAATTTACAGGCACTCATTCAATCGCCACGATTTGCTTTACAGGAAGTGAGAGTATCATTATGTTTTATATGTAACAGAAGATCATTCCAGAAATGGGAGCAGTGTTGAGTAGTACATCTGTCTGTCCGCTGTGTCTTATTTATTTATTGGTGGTGATTTAAGTCTTCAGTTTGAATGTTTGTGGAGCCATTTGTTTTGTGGAGGTAATTCAAAACTTAGGATTCTATAAGGGTCTGTAAGGATAGAACTACAACTTTTTCTTGGTAGGTGTGGTATTTAGTTCACTGCATGATATGTTTGGATATATATATGCTACACCGGGCATTACATTCTACAATTTGTATAATCGAGGGAGAGTATAGCAGAATGCGAACTTCTTCTGACCTGGATGATATACCTTTAATTGTACTAGTTAGAATGATTTCCTGACTCCTGTTTCTAAATGGTGGTCAAAAGTTAGGAAGTTGTCTATGAAGATTATGAGATCTCTGAGAAGTATTTGTTTAGCTAAATTGACAATGCTGCCTTTTCTTGCTTTTAGTTTAAGCTCATTTCTAATGCACCATTGAATTGTATAATTTAGCCCTTGCTGTAATAACACTGTATCAGATAGTGAGTTAATAATAAGAACCAGCTTGTAGTACTCAGCAAAAATAATTAGCCATATGTCTGGGTTAGTGGATTGGACATGCAGGAAGTAAATGCTGAACAGATGGGGTCCCAGTACTGAGACCAAGAAATGCCACTAGTCACCTTTTTGCTTTTTTTGGAGGTAATACCTGCTACTTTAAGTACGCGGATTCTGTCTGTCATCTAGTTTGCTACCCATCTATCTAAATATAAGGGGCAGCATTTTGGCCTTTAAGCATGGAGAATACTGTCACAGCCTTGGCCAGATTCAGGTAGGCTGTATGAACTGCATGGTTGCCATTTATAGCTTCAGTGATTTTGTCAAATATGTTTACTAAACTAACTTTACATGGTCTCCCTTTGACAAAACAATATTTTGTGGGTCTAAGGCAATATATATATATATATATATATATATATATATATATATATATATATTTATATATATGGGATCCAGACACATGCTCGACTAGCATATGTCCAAATCACAAAACATCGAACAGACATACACGAAGGCGCTTAAGATTGAAAAGCTCTTCCGTGTATGTGTGCCTTTTGTAGATCGGACTACAGTGCGGGTAAGGGAAAACTCCCTTTTCCCCACTGTAGTGCGATCTCGGAGTGAGAATATTAAAGTGGGGGGGGTGTGGGGTGTGCAGGGGAACAAAACCCCGCTGCAGAAATGTAGATTGTTTTGAACTACAGATACACGGAAGCACTTTCATGTATGTGTGTTCGATGTTTTGTGATTCGGGCATATGCTAGTCGAGCATGTGTCCTAGACCCATATATATATATATATATATATATATATATATATATATATATATATATATATATATTTAGGATGATGGACAGTAGTTCCCAGGAACTGAAATGGGGTTCCCTTTATGGTGCAGCATAATGATAACCATGTTCCATATCTCAGAAACATATCTTGCGGCTGTGCTTAATTCAGACAGTTTTAGGAGATGTTCAGAAATGATGCATTGGGTATTGTTCCTTTATTAATCAACTAGGTATATTGTTGGGTCACATAGTATTGGAATTCATACATGTATTTATTTTAATTTATTTACAAGGCTAGAACACTTTTTAAATTTGATCAAGTCCTGTCTTAGCCTGGGATCAAAAATGATCGGACATACAAAATAGATGAGTACAGTAATACAAAAGTGAAAATAAAATAGTAGAATGGTAGAGCAATGATTTTACAACATTTGAGATATTAGAGTAGAATAAAGTAGAGATCTTAAAAATAACAAAGGATCTTGGTGGTTGAGTTAGAGTAGACAAGAGTTAAAGCAGACTTATGTGACATGAGGGGTACGAGGTACATTCTGCTTGATTAAATAAATGTGACTTTAGTAGAGATCGGAACTTGGAATAAGAGGCTGAATCTTTAGAGAGTACAGTTAGGACTTATTCCATAATAATCTTGGGGGTGAGGCTGGGAGGGACTTGGGAGTCTGTGAATTCAATGACCTTTTCCAGTGTGAAATCACTACTACAGTTATCTGCAAGTATATTAGCAGTATCTTTAGGGTCAGAGTGAGTAGTACCATTAGAAATTAAACCAGAGCATTGCTGTGTATTATTTATCAATGGATATAGTTAATAAAGGATTTATAATTATCCATGGTCTCAGATGCAAAATCAGTACATGATCTGCATTATACCGATACTTTTGATAGACTCTTAATGGGGTAGATTTTGTTTATTACAGGTCTTAATTAGTTTTTTCTTTTATTATTGAGCGTAATACTAGCATTCCATTTTCTTTTGTTATTGAGCTTGATATTGGCATTCCACCAAGGTAGTTTATGTTTACTTTCTCTAATATGTATCGTTCTAACTGAGCTTGATCGATAATGATATAGTAAACCTCCAGACATTGGACCTAACCCAATTTGGATTCATCAAGGGCAGGTCATGCCTACCTAACCTGGGGGACTTCTTTGAGAAGGTCACCAAAGTAATAGGTGAGGGCAAAATGGTGGCTATTCACCAGGTGACATACTGGTTTGTACCTAACCTTTTGAGTTTGTCAACAATGGCCAAGTGGGGGTATTGTGTCAAATGCCTTGACCTGGTCAAGCTAGGCAGTGTGAACCATTTTGCCCTCATCCATTGCCTTGGTAATCTTCTCAAAGAAATCCACCAGGTTGAGTAGGCATGATCTGCCCTTAACAAAACCAAACTGGGCTGTGTACAGTGTCTGGAGGTTTACTATATCACTACTGATTATTTCCATGATAACTCTTTACAACCCACTGAGGAAAGCAGTTTTGCTGAAACTGGTTTGGGACCATTTAATAATTATTTGGGACCATTAAATAATTATTATTTATTCATTTTTGTCTTGCTGTTGTGCTTTATACACTTTGGTGCTGGCCGCATATCCACATCTCACCCACACCCCCCACAAAGATATCCACCATAAAAAACTTCTCCAAAGCTGACTTTGGACTTCTAAAAACAGAGGTGGCTAACTTCGTGGCACCCATGCCAATGGAAAATAGATGCATGACTGCTGAATCATACACCACTGCACTGTACGAACACATACATAAATGCATGGAACTAGCCATACCCAACAGAACCAAGACACACTCCTCCAAAAAAGGAAGCCAATCTGGTGGTTCCCTCCCCTGCCATTAATAAACTCTACAACAGAAGGAAGAAACTGTTGCAGAAAAAGGTAAGTTCCAAGACTGGATAAATTCCTTATTAGCCAAAACAAAAAGCTGAGATCCTTCATCAAAACCTCCAAAGCCAGCTATGAAGGCAGAATTGTGGCAGACACTAAAAACAACCAGAAAGCCTTCTATAGTTATATTAAGAATCTCCATGGCAATTCCCAGATTTGCTCTGAGTTACTGCACAATGGTACCTCCTATACTGAGACAACAGATATTGCCAACATACTGGCCGACAGATTCAGTGCGAATTTAACCCACCCCAAAGAAACAGTCTTAGTCCTGGAAGAATGCCAGGCACCCAGCATTACTGCAGCACAGGTTAAAGCTGCTTTGTCCAAGGCCAAGAATACAGCTTCCATGGGACCTGACAATATCACTGGCTGTGTTCTACATGAATTACAAAGTGAACTGGCACCACATCTGTGTGCCCTGTTCACTCACAGCCTCACCTCAGGTTGTCCCTTCCAAATAGCACACTGCTACAGTCATCCTTCTCCATAAAGGAGGAGTGACTACATACCCTGGAAATTATCGCCCCATTAGCCTAATAAGTCTTTTATGTAAGGCTATGGAGCGCATCATCATGGACCTAATTAACAAGTATATAGGGAATCTCCAAACTCTAGATCCCATTCAATTTGGTTTTGTGAAAGGTAGATCATGCCTGCGCAACCTGGTTGATGTCTTTGAGTCAGTCACCAGAACTGTAGACGAAGATAAGGCAGTTCATACAGCCTACTGCGATCTGGCCAAGGACTTTGATACCATTCTTCACTCAGGAATTATTGATAAACTCACCAAACTAGGCATCAACCCCTATATCATTAGGTGGGTTGCAAATTGGCTCACAGATAGAACCCACAGTGTGAAAGTAGCGGACTCCAAGTCAGACTGCCAACCAGTCATGAGTAGAGTCCCTCAGGGATTGGTCCTGGGTTCTCTCCTGTTTGGCATCTACTTCACAGAAGTCCAGGCCAACATAGAGGGACTCTGGCTGACCAAGTTCACAGATGACTGCAAGCTGGGAGCCATTTTTAACTCCTCAAGTGATGCAGACATCCTACAGAAAGGCCTCACTGAGACCAATGACTGGTGTCGAAACAATGGCCTTAAGCTTAATGCCAAAAAAATGCATCGTCATCCCCTTTGGGAAAAACTCAGTTCCCACTAATTACCACATCGATGGGAGCCCACTGAACACTGAAACTGTTATAAGGGATCAGGGGACAAAGGTTGACAGCAACCTCTCCTTCAACCACCACATTGCCAGTGTGGTCAGAAAGTCCTTCTATGTGGCACATCTCATTACCAAGGGTTTTCCATCCAGGAAGAAAGAGGTCATCATTTCTCTCTCTTCCCTCATTAGACCAATCATATAGTACAATTCCCCATTTGGTATGTACCTTACTAGATACCTACAACAGCTGGAGAGATCACAAAAGCACCTCACGAAGAAGATCCTAGGCCTTAATCACATGTCCTACATGGACAGACTCAAAAAACTCCAGCTATTCTCTGTCTCATATCGTCTACTAAGACATGATCACTGCTTGACTTACAAAGCCATGTCTGATCCAGCTCTGTTAGAAATGCTACATCTAAAGAAATCCAAATCCCTCCACACCACACACTCCAGAGACCTCAGCCTCATTACCACAATCAAAAGAATATGCTGTAGGGACATGTTCATAACCCAGAGACTGCCCATGCTCTGGAATAGACTTCCCATACATGTCAAGCAAAGCACCTCACTGGCCCTCTTCAAGAGAAATCCTGATGAGTGGATGGGAAATAGAAAGTTCACCCCGGTGATCACTCCAGTAGCCCTACTTGATAGAGGCACTGGGAACTAACGTCTGGCAGCACAATGCCAGGGTACTTCTACGGGCTAGGCTTGTAAAGGCTCCAGGGCCATTAGCATAGTACACACCTATGAACCTATGAACCATACTTTTATATTGTATTGCTATATTCTGTCTGTACTTGCTGTATGATACTTTTATATTGCAATGTTATATTCTCTTCCTAGTTGCTGTACTATATATTAAATTAAAATGTTATATTATGACCCTCTTGCTATACCATACTACTAGATTGTAATGTTATATTCTGTCCTTCAGTACTATACCACACTATTGTAAGGTTACATTTTGAATCTCCTTTTTGTACAATGTCTTTACATTGTAAAGTTATACTCTGTCCCTTCTTGCTGTGTGATAGTATTACACTGCAATGTTATATTCTGCCCCTCCTTGCTGTATGGCACTATTACATTGTAATGTTAAATTCTGTCCCTCCTTGTTGTACCATACTATTATCTTTTAATGTTATATTCTATCCCTACTTGCTCTTCAATACTATTATATGGTAATATTATATGTTATTTTGTGTTTCACTGTTGCAGTCATCACACTTGGGTTATCTGCCTGCAGGTAGCCCTCAGTCGGCCCAAATACCAGAGTCTTGGGATTTCTGCATCAGATGCTGTCACCTCTTCCATGACGTCAGGTCATCAGGGGTATAAAACATGCAGCCGATGCCATTACATCAGCTTTTCTTGCTGTGTGGGAGCCCAAAGCAGAAGCAGTTCACAAGTGACGGTTGGCTGCTACCTGAAATTTTCATTTTTTGAGTTTCAAACCTGAAGCCTTCTAAAGCTAAGTACCCCATTGGGGATCCTTTTTTCTTGCTCTAACTGATGTCAGAAAAAGTTAACTATTGTCTTGCCTGTGGAAAGTAAATACCTCACAGAGATTTTCATTCTTACCACATCATCTGTTTAGGCCCAGACCATGACATCCCTCGCTGTCAGTTTTGTGCCTTATTTAATGCCTGAACTATGTGATGTCAGGTTATCTTTGCTGCTAAATTCTTTCGCTATCATTCTCTGTTTTCCGAAATGGCTTCCATAAGCCATCTGACTGTTGATCTTCTGAAAAAAGATAAGGATAAAGACAGAGACAGACTGCATAGGTCCGAATCTGCCGACGTCGCTTCCGTTAAGATAGTCGCCAGTTCACCAATACTCAATGAGGTGCTTTTGCAGCCCCTGATACCCGCTTCTACAGATTCGCAGGCCTCTGCTGAGACGCATTCGGAGTCTGTTATGCAGCGAGATGCTTCTTTGACTATGGAACCTGTGGATGTCTCTACCTTGGATGGGTCCGGAGCCACTGTGTAGGCACCACCTTCTGAGAGTGTATTCCGACCTTCCAATGTTTGCATTAAACCAACAGCTTCGTTTTTGACTAAATATACAGAGTTTCTCAGGCCCAGAGTTTGCACTATGCATTGAAAACGGATAACCAAAGCACATGCAAGACAAATAATTAATTTTCCTTCTGATTCTACAGACCAGGAGTCCGATGACTGATCCCTCTGAGTACCAGGACATATCCTTATCTACCTATGAGGACTCAAATGCAGAGGATTCCATTCCCACTGCCTCCACTCCAGAGGACTTTTCTTTTGGTGAAACTTTGCATACTTTAAGATAACACTTCCACACTGGGACTGCCAGGACTACACTCAATCCAAAAAGAGACTCAGAGAATTTTTAGACTTGCCTCAGCCACAGGCCTCTAGCTATGCCCCCTGTCCTGGACATTTTAGATGGTGTCTTCATGGAATCCAGTCTTACTTCTGATACTTTACCACCAGCTCCCAGAAAGCCTGGCAGGTACTACAGAGTACTTGACTCTCACAAATTTCTCTTTAAGAATCCCACTGCGGATCCAGAGACTATGTCCCAGGGACCTAAAGGCATTAAGGCTACTACAGCCAAAAACCCTACCCCTTTGGACAGGGATTCTAGAGCTTTAGACAGATGGGGTAAGAAGGTATATACCTCTGCAACTCTTGCCGTCAGGGCTTTGAATTGCCAGTTTCACATGTTGAAGTACCAGCAGCATATTATAGAATTAATTAAACAAAAAATGTTGCTTCCAGATTGTACAGAAAATAAAGATTTACAACAGTTAATGCATTCTGCAAACCAAGTTAATAAACATACTTTGCAGTGTGGTTTTGATGCCTTAGAAGCATATTGCAGGTCTGCTGCCTGTCACTGGGTCTGTACTGAGAAGGCATGCTTAGCTGAAGGAGCAAATCTTGCCAGACCATGTCAAAGCAAAATTACTAGATGCTCCATTAAACCAGGAAAAGTTGTTTGGCACAAAAGCAGAAGACGTTTTTAAAAATGGAGGAAAAAGCTAAATCTATGCAAACTGTTAAAGATTTTTTACAGTTGCAGCCACCTAGATTGAATAGGCCTTGGCCTTCAAAAAACGGGTCCTTTCCAATCCCTCCCAGGCATTCTAAGTCCAAACCCAGGGGCAACAGGCCACCAAGACTACAGTCTCAGGGTATGCAGAGATCTAAACAATGAAGTGCTCCCTCCTCTAAAACAGGGAGTTGTAAGCCACCCTCTTATGGAAAATGTTCACAATGACTTGTCTATCTTCCAAAGCCCAACTACTTGCACCACTAAGAAGAAAACCCGCCCTGCATGTACAAAAATGGATGTCCATTACCCAGGACCGATGGGTCCTAAACTTTGTATGCCAGGGATACAGATTCTACTTCCATTCACTGCCAACCCCAAGTGGGTTGCCAGACCTTCCTCCAAACCAGTGGGCAGAGGCTCAAAAGCAAGAACTTTCTCTTCTCAGTATCAGGGTTATTCAACCTGTACCTATAGAGCAAAGGGGACAGGATTTCTTCTCCAGACTATTCCTGGTGCTCAGAAAAGAGGGCTCTTGGTGCCCTATCCTATATTTGTCAATTCTCAACACCTTCCTGGTGGTCCCAAAATTCAAAATGCTGACTCTGTTACAGCTTCTTCCTATGCTAGCCAAGGACACCTAGCTAGTCACCCTAGACTTAAAAGAAGCTTATCTGCACATCCCCATAAGGGAATCTTACAGGAAATATCTACGTTTCAGGGCAGGCTCTATGTACTATCAGTTCTCTGCACTTCCCTTTGGCTTATCTACTATGCCCATGGTATTTACAAATTGCCTGTCTCCAGCCATTCCATACTGCAGGTGGAGAAATACTCAAATTTACCCATACTTAGATGATTTCCTGATTCAGGCGGACAGTCAGAAATTGCTACTTCAGCACCTGGCATTTGTAAAGAGACATCTAACTTCTCTGGGGTACACCATCAACGAAAAGAAATCACAACTGGTGCCCAACCAGAAGATTGTATTCCTGGGAGCAAGCTTGAACACAACTTCCCAGATGGCATTCCTCACTCCAGAAAAACAGGCTTATTTGACAAACTACTTCAAACTAATGGCCACCAAAACCCAGCTATCTGAAAGAAAAATACTGCAAGCCATAGGGTTCATGGCCTCATGCAGTCTACTAATTCTATATGCAAGACTGCATATGAGGAAACTTCAATGGTACTTAAAAAGTCTCTGGAGTCAACATTCTCAGGACCTGGAAACACTGATTCCTATCATTCCTTGTCTAAGGGCAGAGTTCCTTTGGTGGGAAGAGGCATGCAGCCACAACAAGGGACTTCCTTTCACTCAACCCCTCACCACCCAAACCCTGACGACAGATGCATCAGACTATTGGTGGGGGGGCTCACATAGAAGGCAAATGGAGCCCAGAACAAAATTCCCCTGCATATCAATCAAAAAGAAATGTTAGCTGTACAGAATGCTCTGACAGCCTTCAAATACCTTATCCTTACAGGACAGCCACTGATAAAGACAGACAACACCACAGTTATGTGGTACATAAACAAGCAGGGGGGAACTCATTCCTACCCTCTCTGCAGGTTAGCCATGGCCCTGTGGAACACAGCCCTGAGCAACCAAGTGCCCCTGCAAGCCCAATTCCTGCCAGGCAAACAAAATTTACTGGCAGACGACTTAAGTAGAAATCTACTGGACCTACACAAGTGGAAGCTGGAACAAAACTCATTCAAACTTCTAATCCACAGGTGGGGGACCCCAGAGATGGACCTCTTTGTCTCCCCCCAAAACCATCAGTTGAGCACATTTTGCACCAGAAATTCCCACAGCCAAGTGTGGAAAGTGGATGCCCTATCCTTTACATGGGAAAATCTCTCAATTTATGCCTTTCCCGTTCTGACCCTTCTCTCAAAAGTACTACTCAACATCAAACAGGACAGGCCAAGGAAAATCCTTATTGCCCTAGACTGGCCATGCCAGCACTGGTACCCACTCCTACACAGTCTGACAGCAGTGTCACCCTGGCATCTACATCAGACCCCCTCCCTGCTGGCCCAGGAGGAGGGACAGATTTTACATCCACGGCTGCAAACCCTGAACCTTTCAGCCTGGCTTATCCCCTGAATATACCACCAGCAACACTCAGCAAACAGGTGCTGGGTGTCATTCTTGAGGCCAGAAGGCCTAGTATTAAGAATCCTATTCAGAAAAGTGGAAAAGATATTGTTCTTGGATCCAGTCTCAAGGAAAGGACACAGCTGTGCCCACCTTACCTCAAATCCTAGATTACCTAGCAGAGCTACTCCACAAAGACCTATCCTTCTCATTAATTAAAATTCATGCCTCTGCCATCTCATCTCACTACAGTGCTGAGCCACCTCTATTTTCTTACGCTCTAATCAAACAGTTCCTGAGAGGAGCTAACAATTTAAGGCACCCGAGGAGAGCTCCCACCCCTGCCTGGGACCTTAACTTTAAACTAGAGAAGCTCACGCTTCCCTCTTTTGAGCCTGCTGCACCATGGAAAACCTATCCCACAGGGGATCAGAACTCATTCCACTAGGGCTACCCTCAACCTCTACAGCAGTCCTCAGGGGAGTCCCTACCAGGGACATCCTGGAAGCTGCAACCTGGAGTTCTGTACACACATTTACCAAGCATTACCACTTACCTATTTTTTCTAAATCCAGAGCTGGATTTGCCACAGCAGTCTTACAAGGCCTGCTAGTCAGCCCCAATACTTCTTGACTGCCTCCACCCTTCCTCAGCTTTGGAATCAACCCAAGTGTGATGACTGCAACAGTGAAACATGAAGAACATAGTACAGTTGTGTACACTTACCATAAATGTAGATGTTCAAGTGTATTCACTGTTGCAGTCCTGGTTACCCTCCCTCCCTGTAGCCACCTGACTTTTCTATTCTTTCCACCTATCCTCTTTTTGGGCCATATCTTATGGCAATGGTATTTACTTTTTACTGGAGGTGTTCCACACCATGTAATTGCTTCCTATTTTGGGGGCTCCTGACATCTGGGGCAAGAAATACTGATGTAATGGCATTGGCTGCATGTTTTATACCCCTGACAACCTGACGTCATGGAAGAGGCAACAGCATCCGATGCAGAAATCCCAAGACTCTGGTATTTGGGCCGACTGAGGGCTACCTGCAGTCAGATAACCCAAGTGTGATGATTGCAACAGTGAATAACTCAAACATCTACATTTATGGTAAGTGTACACAACTGTACTATTCTTTCCCTATTTGCTGTACCAGAGTATTACATTGTACTGTTATTTTCTGTCCCTCCCCCGCTGTGTGATACTATTACATTGTAATGTTACATTCTTTCCTTTCTTTCTATGCCATACTATTTAATTGCAAAGTTAAATTCTGTCCCCCCTTGCTGTACAGTTATGTTACATTGTAATGTTATACTTGTCCCTCCTTGTTGTTTGATACTTTTGCATTGTAATGTTATCCGTACTTGCTGTACCATGCTATTCCCATTTAATGTTATATTCTGTCTCTACTTGCTATCTAATACTAGTACATTGTAAAGATATATTTCTGGCCCTACTTGCTGTACCATGGTATTACATTGTAACATTATATTTTGTCCCTACTTGTTCAATGCTAATACAATGTAATTTTTTGTTTTGTTCCCCCTTGCTGAACCATACTATTGCATTGTGATGTTATATTTTGTCCTTACTCGCTGAATGATACTATTACATTGTAATGTTTTATTCTGTCTGTACTTGCTTTACCATACTATGACACTGTAATCTTAGATTTTTTCCCCTCCTTACTGTATCATACTATTACATTGTAATAATTTCTTTTCCCTACTTGCTGTACAATGCCTATACACTGTAATGGTAAATTCTGTCCCTACTCCTGTACCATACCATTACATAGTAGTGTTATATTTTGATCCTACTTGCAATGCCATACTATTACATTGTAATGTTATATAATGCCCTTACTTGCTCTACCATTCTTTTATATTCTAATGTTACATTCCTTTCCTCCTTTCTGTACCATACTATTACAGTGTAATGCTTCAGTCTGTCTGTAATTGCTGTACCATAGTATAACATTGTTATTTTATATTCTTTCCTCATTAGCTGTGCAGTACTATTGCACTGTACTGTTATATTCTATCCCTGCTTGCTCTATGGTACTATTATATTGTAATATTATGTTCTGTCCCTATTTGCTGTATAATAGATTTATTCTGTACTGTTATATTCTGTCCCGCTTGCTGTACGATACTATTACATTGTAATGTTATATTCTGTCCTGCTTTGCTGTATGATACTAATACATTGTAATGTTATATTCTGTCCCGATTTGCTGTATGATACTATTGCATTGTAATGTTATATTATCACCCTACTCTCTCTACCATACTATTATCATGTAATGTTATATTCTGTCCCTACTTGGTATATGATACTGTCACATTCTAACTTTATATTATGTCCCTTCTTACTGTACCACTCTACTGTGTTGTAATGTTATATCCTGTCCCTATCTGATCTATGAAGCTGTTACATTGTAATGTGATATTCTGTCCCTAATTACTGCACCATGCTATTACGTTATAATGTTATATTTTGTCCCCACTTGCTGTATGATATTATATCATAATATTATACTCTGTCCCTACTTACTATACATTATTGCTACACTGTAATGTTATATTCTGTCCCTCCTAACTATACTATGCCACTACATTGTAAATTTAAATTCTGTCCTTCCTTTCTGTATGATATGATTATGTTCTGTCCCTGGTTGTGTGATACTATTATATTGTACTGTTATATTCTGTTGCACCTTACTGAATGATACTATTACATTGTAATGTTGCATTTTGTCCCTTATTATTGTACCATTCTATTACCTTGTAATGTTATATTCCGTCCCTACTTCCTGTGCCATTCTACAGTAAACTCTCAGTTAATTGGCAACCATGTGGATTGGTAGATGCCATATAACTGTAGTTTCTGGTTGCTTGAGAGTTACTGTTAAAAATAGGCCTGACTAATACTGTACCCTATACTATTTGTTTGATTTGACTTATTCTCAGGTTGGGGAGAGAGAATTTATTCCTGTCTTCTTTTTTAAAACTCTAAAACACTAAAAATGTATGGTATGTTTCTGCGGGGGGAAAACAGAAAGTGCAACCCATGAAAATTGTACTGTATTTATTCAATATTTTTTTGCCAGTTGCTTGAGTTCTGGTTAACTGAGAGTTTATTATGTTACAATGTAATGTTAATTCTATTCCTACTATTACTTTGTAATTTTATATGCTCTCCCTCATTGCTGTATGGTACTATCGCATTTTAATTTTACATTCTGTCCCTACCTGCTCTAAAATACTGTTACATTGTAATGTTTTATTCTGTCCCTACTGGCTGTACAATACTATCACATTGTAAAGTTATATTATGTCTGTACTATTACATGGGAATTTTATATTCTGTCCCTACTTGCTGTACCATAGTATTACATTATAATGTTAATTCTATCCCTACTATTACCTTGTAATTTTTTTGTTCTCTCCCTCTTTGCTGTACGGTATTACTGTATTTTAATTTTACATTCAGTCCCTACTTGCTCTAAAATACTATTAAATTGTAATGTTATATTATATCTGTTCTATTACATGGTAATTTTATAGTCTTTCCCTACGTACTGCATTGCAGTATGACATTGTAATGTGATATTCTTTCCCTACTTACTGTATCGCAGTATTACATTGTAATGTGATATTCTTTCCCTACTTACTGTATCGCAGTATTACATTGTAATGTGATATTCTTTCCCTACTTACTGTATCGCAGTATTACATTGTAATGTGATATTCTTTCCCTACTTACTGTATCGCAGTATTACATTGTAATGTGATATTCTTTCCCTACTTACTGTATCGCAGTATTACATTGTAATGTGATATTCTTTCCCTACTTACTGTATCGCAGTATTACATTGTAATGTGATATTCTTTCCCTACTTACTGTATCGCAGTATTACATTGTAATGTGATATTCTTTCCCTACTTACTGTATCGCAGTATTACATTGTAATGTGATATTCTTTCCCTACTTACTGTATCGCAGTATTACATTGTAATGTGATATTCTTTCCCTACTTACTGTATCGCATTATTACATTGTAATGTGATATTCTTTCCCTACTTGCTGTACTTTTATATTTTAGTGTTACATTGTGTTCTTCCTTGCTTTATGATATTGTAACATTGTAATGGTATATTATGACCCTCCTTTCTGTACCATACTATTACATTCTACTGTTACATTCTAGCCCTACTTGCTGTACAATACTATTATAGTGTAACGTTATATTCTGTCCCTCCTTATTTTTCCATACTACTACATTGTAAGGTTAAATTCTGCCCCTCTTTGTTGTATGATACTATTACAATATAATGTTGTATTGTGTTCCTACTTGCTGCACCATATAATACATTGTAATGTATTTTGTCTGTCCTTGCTTTGCGATACTACTACATCGTAATATTATATTCTGTCCCTACCTGCTCTATGATACTATTACATCATAATGTTATATTCTGTTACTCCTTGCTGTACAATACTATTACATTGTAAGGTTATATTCTGTCCTCCTTACTATACTGTTCTATTACATTGTAATTTTATATTCTGCCCCTATTAGATGTATCATACTATTATGTTTCACTGTTATATTATGTTCCTACTTGCTGTCCCATGCTATTACGTTGTACTGTAATATTCTGACCCTCCTTGCTGTATGATACTATTACATTGTAATGATATATTCTGTTCCTACCTGCTGCACAATACTATTACTCTGAAATAAATCAGTCTTCTTGTGATGTATTTATAATGCCAGATACCCTATCAAGCTGAAAAATGGTTAAGAATTTTTCCCAAGAAAAATTACCTCCAACTAAGCAATAGTATAAGAAGCTTCAAAGTCCCCCAAATCAGAGATAACATGGACTCCTATGCAGAGGTGTAGACTAACACCCTGTATAACCACTTAAACAGTTGTATAGAATCAGCTGTACCTGACCGGATTAAAACCAGGTCTTGCTGGTTAAAATATGCCACCCTGAGAGACCTCTAGTATAAACAGGTTATACAAAAAAGAAAGAAATGAATGTCCCAAAGTAAGAGGGAAATGGCTCAGCAGAGGATAACATCCCTCTCTAGCCTAAATAAACAAATGAGAGAGCTTGTTAAGTCCTCCAAAGCTAATTATGAAGTAAAAATAGCCTCCCTAGCTAAAGATAATCACAAGGCATTCTTTAACTGCATTCAAAATCTAAAGGGAAATACCCAGCTATGCACTGAACTGGTTGTGGATGGCACCACCCATACTGAACTGGAGGAAATAACCAACCTGCTAGCTGACAGATTTGGAGAAAACTTTACCCCCCTGTGCCCTACAGTCATCCCAGAAGTATACCTGCTCCTGTTTCTCAGCCTGTTATTTCCAGAGCAGGTCATCTCGGTGCTCTCCAAGGCCAAAAACTCAGCATCAGTGGGACCAGACAACATCCCAGGTTGCCTTTAAAAGAACTTAAAACATGACCTATCAGACCCATTTGGATCCCTGTTTAAGCACAGCCTGTGGATTGGCTATGTTCCAGCTTAATGGAGGATAGCAACAGTAATCCCTCTGCACAAAGAGAGATCATCAACTGACCCTGGGAATTACAGATCCATAAGCTTGACTAGCCTCATCTTCAAACCATGGAATCACTGTGGAGCTTATCAACAAGGACATAGATAATCTCCATTCAAACTCTGGACCAAACACAATTTGGATTCATAAATGGTAGGTTGTGTATGTTAAGCCTGGTTAACTTTTTCAAGAAAGTCATTAAGGCCCTGGATGAGGGTAGGACAGTACATACTGCCTACCTTGACCAAGCCAAAGCATTTGACACAATGCCCCATTCAGGTGTACTGAGAAACTCGCTCAATTGGGTATTAATCCCTATGTCACCAGATGGATAGACAATTGACTCCAACAGGACACATACTGTCAAAGTGGGTGACTTCACCTCTAGCGAAAGACCAATCACCTGTGGTTTACCACGGTGCTCTGTGCAGGGCCGTTTACTGTTCAGGATTTATTTCTCAGTAGTCCAGGCAAATGTGAATGGCCTGTGTCTGACCAAGTTCAGTGATGACTGCAAATTGAGAACATTCATTGAGTCCCACATTAATGCTAACATACTCCAGAAACGGTTAATGCAGACAAACATTTAGTGCCAAAACCACGGATTTGAAGCTAAATGCAAAAAAATGCATTATTATTCCCTTTTAGAAAGCTAACATCCCTGTTATTTGCAATATAGACAGCACCCCCCCTAAGTGTAGACCCAGTTGTATGTCATCTGGGTACTCAGGTTGATAGCAATCTGAACTTCAATCACCACATATCCACAATGGAAAGGAAATCCTAATATGTGGCACATCTCATAAGTAAATTCATAGCATCTGCATCTAAGGATGTCATAATCCCATTATACTCTGCCCTCATCAGAGCAGTAGTTGAGTATAATGCTCCTATTTGCATATATCTAACCAGACACCTGCAACTTCTGAACAGACCATGCAGGTTTCTCACCAAGAAAATACATGGTATTCAAAAGAAGTCCTACATGTAAAGACCAAAAGCACTATCACCATATTCTGTCCCCTACAGGCTATTGAGGGGTGACCTATGCCTGGCTTACAGGGGATTCTCTGACTTGGCCCTGATGGAAATGCTAAACACTATTAAATCAAATTGCACGAGGGTCACTCGATCCAGGGATCTTAACCTAGTCTCTGACATGAACAAATCATGCTGGAGAGATAGATACATCTTCCAAAAGAAGATCTCTTTTCTGTAACAAGCTTCCCATTCATGTGAAGCAGAGCCCCTCCCTGATCCCCTTCAAATACAACTGAGATCAATGAATGGGTGACTGTAAATTCACCCTGGGATGGCATCCATGTCCCTCATGGACAGAGACAGTCTGTGTTAATTACCATAGACTCATACCTCTACAAACTTTGCTCATATAACTATGGACAATTGGGGCAATGCGGGATAAATGTGGCTAGGCTTCTAAGGGCTCTTGGGTCTTTAGCCTAGTAACCTCCTATGAACCTATAATAGGTTCATAGTATGGTACTCGGCTATTGGCCCTAGGGCCCATACTAGCCTAGCCATAACAATTCCCTGGCTATTTCTTCCTACAATATTTACTTCCCTGGACCCCTGTCTAGCAGGGTGACTGACGTAATCCCCAGGAGGAATTTCCTATCTTCCATCCAATTATCAAGGTTCCTTTTGAAGTGGGCCAAAGAGATGCTCTGCTTGACATGTATGGGCAGTCTGGGGAGTCTCTGGGTCAGGAACCTATCCCTCCAGCATGTCTTGTTCATTGTGATGACAAGGTTTAGATCCCTGGAGCATGTGGCTCTGAGGGATTGAGATTTCTTTAAGTGTAGCATGTCCAGCAGCTCTGGGTTTGACATGGCCTTGTATGTTAAGCAGAGATCGTTTCTGAGTAGACGATATGCAACAGAGTATAGCTGGAGTTTTTTTAGACCGTCAACATAGGGCACCTGCTTTAGGCATGTGATTCTTTTAGTGAGGTATTTCTGTGGCCTTTCCAGTTGTTGCAGATGTCTAGAGAGGTACATACCAAATGGGGCATTGTATTCTATAATGAGTCTAATGAGGGGTGAGTACAGTGAGACAATGACCTCCTTTTTTCTGGATGAAAAGCCCTTAGTGATGAGGTGTGCCACATAGAAGGATTTCCTGCCAGTTGTGGCAATGTGGTTATCGAAGGTGAGACCACTGTCCACCTATGTCCCTAAGTCTCTTATCACACTTTCAGAGTTTAGTGTACTGCCACCTATGTGGTAATTCATGGGTACATGTTTTTTCCCAAAGGGGATAACTATACATTTCTTGGCATTGAGCTTGAGCCCATGGCTCTGGCACCAAGCATCTGTTTCTATAAGGCCCTTTTGTAAAATATCCACATCATTTGGGGATTCAATAATGGCTCCCAGTTTGCAGTCATCTGCAAACGTTGTTAGCCAGAGTCCCTTAGTGTTGGCCTGTACTTCAGAGAAGTAGATGCCAAACAAGAGCGGTCCCAGTACTGAACTCTGAGGAACTCCACTTGTCACTTGTCTGGAGATGGATTTGGAGATGGCTACTTTTACAGTGTGGGTTTTGTCAGTTAGCCAGTTGGCAACCCATCAAGTGATGTAGGGATTAATGCCCAGCTTAGTAAGGTTATCTATGATTCCAAAGTGGGGGATGGTGTTGAAGGCCTTGGTGAGGTCCAGATAGGCTGTGTGGACTGCCTTACCCTTGGCCACGGCTCTGGAGACTGATTCAAAGAAGTCAATCAGGTTCAGGAGACACGATCAGCCCTTCATGAACCCAAACTGGGTGGGGTCCAGTGTCTGAAGGTTGCCAATGTCTTTGTTTATAAGTTCCATGATAATATGTTCCATGGCCTTGCAGATCAGACTTTTCAGACTGATGGGGCAGTAGTTCTCGGGATCCATGGTGGATCCCCCCTTGTGGAGTGAGATAACTGTAGCTGTGTGCCACTCAGTGGGCACAAAGCCTGAGGTGAGGCTATGATTAAACATGACACTTAGGTGAGGTGCCAGTTCATTTTGTAGTTCATGTAGTACACAGCCCGGGATGTCATCTGGTCCCATGGATGCTGTATTCTTAGCTATGGAGAGTGCATTTTTTACCTGTGTGGCCATTATTACTGGAATTTGGCAATCTTTCTGTATTGAGATAGGCCCTTTAGGGGGTGGGGTGGGGGGGTGAAGTTGGCACTGAATCAATCTGCCAGAATATTGGGAATATCCTTGGGAGCAGTATATTTAATGCCATTCTGGGATCAGTATATTTAATGCCATTCTGTTGTAGCTCAGAGCAGATCTGAGCATTGCCATTTAGATTCTTGACATAGCTATAGAATACCTTGTGGTTTTCTTTGGAATATTTGGCAATTTTATTTTTGTAACTAGCTTTGGAGGATTTTATGAGGGATCTCAGCTTCTTACTGAGGCTGGTAAGGGAGTTTTTTGCATCCTGGGATTTTCATCTTTTCTACAACAGTTTCTTCCTTTTGTTGTAAAGTTTGTTTATGGCAGGGGACCGCCAGACTGGCTTCCTTTTTTTGGAGGAGAGCATTTTGGTTCTATTTGGGATGGCACGATTCATGCACAAGTGGATGTGCTCATACAGTGCCTTAGTGTACAATTCAGCAATCGAACTTTCAGTTCCCGTCTGCATGGGTGTCATGAAGTTTGTCACTTCTGACTTGAGTAGCATGAAGTTGGCTTTTGAGAAGTTTTTTATGGAGGTTTCCTTACTGGGGGGTAGGTTGTGGATATCATGGGTCATTAGCTTATGGTCAGACCTGACCAACAAGGGGGTGACCATAGGTGATATTGATATATTGATTTGCCATGTTGGTAATGTCATATTCTGTCCTCACTATTACATTGTAATGTTATGTTCTGTCCCTAATTGCTGTATGATACTATTACACAGCAATATTATATTCTGTCCCTTCTTGCTGTACCATAGCATTACATTGTAGTGTTATATTCTGTCCCTTCTTGCTGTACCATACTATTACAGTGTAATGTAAATTCTTTGCCTACTATTACCTTATAATATTACATTGTGTCCCTAGTTGCTGTATGATACTGTTACACTGAATGTCATATTCTGCCCCTTCTGGCTGTACCATGCTATTACAGTGTAATGTAAATTCTTTGCCTACTATTACCTTATAATGTTACATTCTGTCCCTAGTTGCTGTATGATACTGTTACATTGAATGTCATATTCTGCTCCTACTTCCTGTATGATACTATTGCATGTTAATGGTATATTCTGTCCCTACGTATTGCATGATACTATTATAGTATAATGTTATGTTCTTTCCCTACCTGCTGTACCTTACTATTACTTTGTAATATTATATTCTATCCCTTCATGCTGTATTGTATTAATATACTGTAATTTTATATTCTGTCCTTATTTGCTGTATCGTACTGTTATAGCTTAATGTTATATTCTGTCCCTTCTTGCTGTACCATAGTATTATACTATAATGTTATATTCTGTCTGTACTTGCTGTATGATACTATTACCTTGTAATGTTTTATTCTGTCTGTACTTGCTGTATGATACTATTACCTTGTAATGCTTTATTCTGTCTGTACTTGCTGTACGATGCTATTACATTGTAATTTTATATTCTGTCTTTATTTGCAGTACTGTATATTACATTGAAATATTATATTATGTCCTTCTTGCAGTACCATATTATTACATTGTAAAGTTCTATCCCTACTTTATGTACCACATTACTACATCATACTAATATATTCTGCCCCACTTGCTGTTCAGTACTAATACATTATAATGTTAGATTTTGTCCCTCCTTGCTACCCAACACTATTACATTGTAGTGCTATATTTTGTCCCTCCTTGTTGTATGATGCTGTTACATTCTATTGTTATATTCCATCCCAAACTTGCTGTTCTATATTATCTCATTGTAATGTTATATATTGCCCTGACTTGCTATACCATAGTATTACATTGTAATGTTACATTCTATCCCTACTTGTATGATAGTATTACATTGTAATGTTACATTCTATCCCTACTTGTATGATAGTATTACATTGTAATGTTACATTCTATCCCTACTTGTATGATAGTATTACATTGTAATGTTACATTCTGTCCCTACTTGCTGTACTGTACTATTGCCTTACAATTCTGTCACCTCTTGCTGTACCTTACTATTGCACTGTAATGCTATAATCTGTAACTTATTGTTATACCATATTATTACAGTGTAATGTTAAATATGTCCCTAGTATTACCTTGTAATTGTACATTCTGCCCCTACTTGTATGTTAGTATCACACCGTAATGTTTCATTCTGTCCCTACTTGCTGTGCCATACTACTACTTTGTAATGTTATATGCTGTCCCTACCTGTTGTGCAATATTATTACATTATAATGTTGTATTTATCCCTACTTGCTGTAACATACTATGACATTGTAATATTATATTCTGTCCCTATGCGCTGTGCCGTATTTATACATTATAATGTTATATTCTGTCCCTGGGTGGCCACTGTGGTGCAGCGGTTAGCATTGCCACCTCACAGCAAGAGGTTCTCTAGTTCGATTCTCGGCTGGGGTGCCTTGTGTGCGGAGTCTGCATGTCCTCCCTGTGGTCATGTGGGTTTCCTCCAGGTGCTCCGGTTTCCTCCCACATCCCAAAGACATGCTGTAGGTGGATTGGACACTCTAAATTGGCCCTAGGTGTGAGTGTGTGCATGTGTGTGCCTTCTGTGGAAGGTTGGGCACTGGGCTGGCAACTCGGCACTGTAAAACTCCACTGCCAATCATGAGTGGACAGGTGATCCACTGTGGCGACCCCTAACTGGGAAGAAGAAGAATGTTATATTCTGTCCCTACATGCTGTATGATACTAATACATTATAATGTTTTATTCTATTCTAACTCGCTCTTTGATAATATTAGATTGTAATGTTATATTCTGTCCCTACATGCTGTATGATACTATTACATTGTAAGATTTTATTCTTCTTTACTTGCAGTACAATGTCTATACATCATAATGTTATATTGTGTTTGTACTTGTGCCATAGTATAACATTGTAAGGTTATACTCTGCACCTACTTGCTTTACCATAATCTTACATTTTAATGTTATATTGCGTCCCTACTTGTTATACGAAACTATTACATTGTAATGTTACATTCCGTCCCTGCATGCTTTATGATACTATTACATTGTCATATTATGTTCTGCCCCTATCTGCTGTACCATACTATTACATTGCAATGTTACATTCTGTCCCAACATGCTTTATGATACTATTGAATTGTAAAGTGACATTCTGTCCCTACATGGTTTATGATACTATTACATTGTAATGTTACATTTTGTCCCTACATGATTTATGATACTGTTACATTGTTATATTATATTCTGTCCCTACATACTTTATGATAATATTACATTGTCATGTTATATTCTGTCACTACATGCTTTATGATACTATTACATTGTAATGTTACATTCTGTCTCTACATGTTTTATGGTACTGTTACATTGTCATATTATATTCTGTCCCTAAATGCTTTATGACACTATTACATTGTCATATTACATTATGTCCCTGCATGCTTTATGATCCTACTACAGTGTCATATTATATTCTGTCCCTACATGCTTTATGATACTATTACATTGTCATATTATATTCTGTCCCTACATGCTTTATGATACTATTACATAGTAATGTTATATTCTGACCCTACATGCTTTATGATACTATTATATTGTCATATTATATTCTGTCCCTACATGCTTTATGATACTACTACATTGTCATATTATATTCTGTCCCTACATGCTTTATGATACTATTACATTGTAATGTTACATTCTGTCACTACATGCTTTATTATACTATGACATTGTCATATTATATTCTGTCCCTACATGCTTTATGATACTATTACATTGAGATATTATATTCTGCCCCTACATGCTTTATGATACTATTACATTGTAATGTTACATTCTGTCCCTACATGCTTTATGATACTTTTACATTGTCATATTGTATTCTGTCCCAACATGCTTTATGATACTATTACATTGTAATGTTACATTCTGTCCCTACATGCTTTATGATACTATTACATTGTCATATTATATTCTGTCCCTACATGCTTTATGATACTATTACATTGTCATATTATATTTTGTCCTTACATGCTTTATGATACTATTACATTCTAATGTTACATTCTGTCCCTACATGCTGTATGATACTATTACATTGTCATATTATATTCTGTCCCTATCTGCTGTACCATATTATTACATTGCAATGTTACATTCTGTCCCTACATGCTTTATGATACTATTACATTGTAATGTTACATTCTATCCCTACATGCTTTATGATACTATTACATTGTCATATTATATTCTGTCCCTACATGCTTTATGATACTATTACATTGTCATATTCTGTCCATACAATCTTTATGATACTATTACATTGTCATATTATATTCTGTCCTTACATGCTTTATGATACTATTACATTGTAATGTTACATTCTGTCCCTACATGCTTTATGATACTATTACATTGTCATATTATATTCTGTCCCTACATGCTTTATGATACTATTACATTGTCATATTACATTCTGTCCCTACATGCTTTATGATACTATTACATTCTCATATTATATTCTGTCCCTACATGCCTTATGATACAATTACATTGTCATATTACATTCTGTCCCTACATGCTTTATGATACTATTGCATTGTTATATTACATTCTGTCCCTACATGCTTTATGATACTATTACATTGTCATATTACATTCTGTCCCTACATGGTTTATGATACTATTATATTGCCATATTACATTCTATCTCTACATGCTTTATGATACTATTACATTGTCATATTACATTCTGTCCCTACATGCTTTATGATACTATTACATTGTCATATTACATTCTGTCCCTACATGCTTTATGATACTATTACATTGTCATATTACATTCTGTCCCTACATGCTTTATGATACTATTACATTGTCATATTATATTCTGTCCCTACATGCTTTATGATACTATTACATTGTAATGTTACATTCTGTCCCTACATGCTTTATGATACTATTACATTTTCATATTACATACTGTCCCTACATGGTTTATGATACTATTACATTGTCATATTATATTCTGTCCCTACATGCTTTATGATACTATTACATTGTCATATTACATTCTGTCCCTACATGCTTTATGATACTATTACATTGTCATATTACATTCCGTCCCTACATGCTTTATGATATTATTACATTGTCATATTAAATTCTTTCACTACATGCTTTATGATACTATTACATTGTCATATTACATTCGGTCCCTACATGCTTTATGATACTATTACATTGTCATATTATATTCTGTCCCTACATGCTTTATGATACTATTACATTGTAATGTTACAATCTGTCCCTACATGCTTTATGATACTATTACATTGTAATGTTACAATCTGTCCCTACATGCTTTATGATACTATTACATTCTGTCCCTACATGCTTTATGATACTATTACATTATCATATTAAATTCTGTCCCTACATGCTTTATGATACTATTACATTGTCATATTACATTCTGTCCCTGCATGCTTTATGATACTATTACATTGTCATATTATATTCTGTCCCTACATGCTTTATGATACTATTACATTGTCATATTCTGTCCTTACAATCTTTATGATACTATTACATTGTCATATTATATTCTGTCCTTACATGCTTTATGATACTATTACATTGTAATGTTACATTCTGTCCCTACATGCTTTATGATACTATTAAATTGTAATGTTACATTCTGTCCCTACATGCTTTATGATACTATTGAATTGTAAAGTGACATTCTGTCCCTACATGGTTTATGATACTATTACATTGTAATGTTACATTCTGTCCCTACATGCTTTATGATACTATTACATTGTTATATTATATTCTGTCCCTACATGCTTTATGATACTATTATATTGTCATATTATATTCTGTCCCTACATGCTTGATGATACTATTACATTGTAATTTTACATTCTGTCCCTACATGCTTTATGATACTATTACATTGTCATATTATATTCTGTCCCTACATGATTTATGATACTATTACATTGTAATGTTACATTCTGTCACTACATGCTTTATTATACTATGACATTATCATATTATATTCTGTCCCTACATGCTTTATGATACTATTACATTGAGATATTATATTCGGCCCCTACATGCTTTATGAAACTATTACATTGTAATGTTACATTCTGTCCCTACATGCTTTATGATACTTTTACATTGTCATATTGTATTCTGTCCCAACATGCTTTATGATACCATTACATTGTAATGTTACATTCTGTCCCTACATGCTTTATGATACTACTACATTGTCATATTATATTCTGTCCCTACGTGCTTTATGATACTATTACATTATGATATTATATTTTGTCCTTACATGCTTTATGATACTATTACATTCTAATGTTACATTCTGTCCCTACATGCTGTATGATACTATTACATTGTCATATTATATTCTGTCCCTATCTGCTGTACCATATTATTACATTGCAATGTTACATTCTGTCCCTACATGCTTTATGATACTATTACATTGTAATGTTACATTCTATCCCTACATGCTTTATACTATTACATTGTCATATTACATTCTGTCCGTACATGCTTTATGATACTATTACATTGTCATATTACATTCTGTCCCTACATGCTTTATGATACTATTACATTGTCATATTACATTCTGTCCCTACATGCTTTATGATACTATTACATTGTCATATTACATTCTGTCCCTACATGGTTTATGATACTATTACATTCTGTCCCTACATGCTTTATGATACTATTACATTGTCATATTACATTCTGTCCCTACATGCTTTATGATACTATTACATTGTCATATTACATTCTGTTCCTACATGCTTTATGATACTATTACATTGTCATATTATATTCTGTCCCTACATGCTTTATGATACTATTACATTGTAATGTTACAATCTGTCCCTACATGCTTTATGATACTATTACATTGTAATGTTACAGTCTGTCCCTACATGCTTTATGATACTATTACATTCTGTCCCTACATGCTTTATGATACTATTACATTGTCATATTAAATTCTGTCCCTACATGCTTTATGATACTATTACATTGTCATATTACATTCTGTCCCTTCATGCTTTATGATACTATTACATTGTCATATTATATTCTGTCCCTACATGCTTTATGATACTATTACATTGTCATATTCTGTCCATACAATCTTTATGATACTATTACATTGTCATATTATATTCTGTCCTTACATGCTTTATGATACTATTACATTGTAATGTTACATTCTGTCCCTACATGATTTATGATACGATTAAATTGTAATGTTACATTCTGTCCCTACATGCTTTATGATACTATTACATTGTCATATTACATTCTGTCCCTACATGCTTTATGATACTATTACATTCTCATATTATATTCTGTCCCTACATGCCTTATGATACAATTACATTGTCATATTACATTCTGTCCCTACATGCTTTATGATACTATTGCATTGTTATATTACATTCTGTCCCTACATGCTTTATGATACTATTACATTGTCATATTACATTCTGTCCCTACATGCTTTATGATACTATTACATTGTCATATTATATTCTGTCCCTACATGCTTTATGATACTATTACATTGTAATGTTACATTCTGTCCCTACATGCTTTATGATACTATTACATTTTCATATTACATACTGTCCCTACATGGTTTATGATACTATTACATTGTCATATTATATTCTGTCCCTACATGCTTTATGATACTATTACACTGTCATATTAAATTATGTCCCTACATGCTTTATGATACTATTACATTGTCATATTACATTCTGTCCCTACATGCTTTATGATACTATTACATTGTCATATTACATTCTGTCCCTACATGGTTTATGATACTATTACATTGTCATATTACATTCTGTCCCTACATGCTTTATGATACTATTACATTGTCATATTACATTCTGTCCCTACATGCTTTATGATACTATTACATTGTCATATTAAATTCTGTCACTACATGCTTTATGATACTATTACATTGTCATATTACATTCGGTCCCTACATGCTTTATGATACTATTACATTGTCATATTAATATGTCGTATTCTGTCCCTACATGCTTTATGATACTATTACATTGTAATGTTACAATCTGTCCCTACATGCTTTATGATACTATTACATTGTAATGTTACAATCTGTCCCTACATGCTTTATGATACTATTACATTCTGTCCCTACATGCTTTATGATACTATTACATTGTCATATTAAATTCTGTCCCTACATGCTTTATGATACTATTACATTGTCATATTAAATTCTGTCCCTGCATGCTTTATGATACTATTACATTGTCATATTATATTTTGTCCCTACATGCTTTATGATACTATTACATTGTCATATTCTGTCCTTACAATCTTTATGATACTATTACATTGTCATATTATATTCTGTCCTTACATGCTTTATGATACTATTACATTGTAATGTTACATTCTGTCCCTACATGCTTTATGATACTATTAAATTGTAATGTTACATTCTGTCCCTACATGCTTTATGATACTATTGAATTGTAAAGTGACATTCTGTCCCTACATGGTTTATGATACTATTACATTGTAATGTTACATTCTGTCCCTACATGCTTTATGATACTATTACATTGTTATATTATATTCTGTCCCTACATACTTTATGATAATATTACATTGTCATGTTATATTCTGTCACTACATGCTTTATGATACTATTACATTGTAATGTTACATTCTGTCTCTACATGTTTTATGGTACTGTTACATTGTCATATTATATTCTGTCCCTACATGCTTTATGATACTATTACATTGTCATATTATATTCTGTCCCTACATGCTTTATGATACTATTACATTGTAATTTTACATTCTGTCCCTACATGCTTTATGATACTATTACATTGTCATATTATATTCTGTCCCTACATGATTTATGATACTATTACATTGTAATGTTACATTCTGTCCCTACATGCTTTATGATACTATTACATTGTCATATTATATTCTGTCCCTACATGCTTTATGATACTATTACATTGTCATATTATATTCTGTCCCTACATGCTTTATGATACTATTACATAGTAATGTTATATTCTAACCCTACATGCTTTATGATACTATTATATTGTCATATTATATTCTGTCCCTACATGCTTTATGATACTACTACATTGTCATATTATATTCTGTCCCTACATGCTTTATGATACTATTACATTGTAATGTTACATTCTGTCACTACATGCTTTATTATACTATGACATTGTCATATTATATTCTGTCCCTACATGCTTTATGATACTATTACATTGAGATATTATATTCTGCCCCTACATGCTTTATGATACTATTACATTGTAATGTTACATTCTGTCCCTACACGCTTTATGATACTATTACATTGTCATATTACATTCTGTCCCAACATGCTTTATGATACTATTACATTGTAATGTTACATTCTGTCACTACATGCTTTATGATACAATTACATTGTCATATTATATTCTGTCCCTACGTGCTTTATGATACTATTACATTGTCATATTATATTTTGTCCTTACATGCTTTATGATACTATTACATTGTCATATTATATTCTGTCCCTATCTGCTGTACCATATTATTACATTGCAATGTTACATTCTGTCCCTACATGCTTTATGATACTATTACATTGTAATGTTACATTCTATCCCTACATGCTTTATGATACTATTACATTGTCATATTACATTCTGTCCCTACATGCTTTATGATACTATTACATTGTCATATTACATTCTGTCCCTACATGGTTTATGATACTATTACATTGTCATATTACATTCTGTCCCTACATGCTTTATGATACTATTACATTGTCATATTACATTCTGTCCCTACATGCTTTATGATACTATTACATTGTCATATTAAATTCTGTTCCTACATGCTTTATGATACTATTACATTGTGATATTACATTCTGTCCCTACATGCTTTATGATACTATTACATTGTCATATTATATTCTGTCCCTACATGCTTTATGATACTATTACATTGTAATGTTACAGTCTGTCCCTACATGCTTTATGATACTATTACATTCTGTCCCTACATGCTTTATGATACTATTACATTGTCATATTAAATTCTGTCCCTACATGCTTTATGATACTATTACATTGTCATATTAAATTCTGTCCCTGCATGCTTTATGATACTATTACATTGTCATATTATATTCTGTCCCTACATGCTTTATGATACTATTACATTGTCATATTCTGTCCATACAATCTTTATGATACTATTACATTGTCATATTATATTCTGTCCTTACATGCTTTATGATACTATTACATTGTAATGTTACATTCTGTCCCTACATGATTTATGATACGATTACATTGTAATGTTACATTCTGTCCCTACATGCTTTATGATACTATTACATTGTCATATTACATTCTGTCCCTACATGCTTTATGATACTATTACATTCTCATATATTCTGTCCCTACATGCCTTATGATACAATTACATTGTCATATTACATTCTGTCCCTACATGCTTTATGATACTATTACATTGTTATATTACATTCTGTCCCTACATGCTTTATGAAACTATTACATTGTCATATTACATTCTGTCCCTACATGGTTTATGATACTATTATATTGCCATATTACATTCTATCTCTACATGCTTTATGATACTATTACATTGTCATATTACATTCTGTCCCTACATGCTTTATGATACTATTACATTGTCATATTACATTCTGTCCCTACATGCTTTATGATACTATTACATTGTCATATTACATTCTGTCCCTACATGCTTTATGATACTATTACATTGTCATATTATATTCTGTCCCTACATGCTTTATGATACTATTACATTGTAATGTTACATTCTGTCCCTACATGCTTTATGATACTATTACATTGTCATATTACATTCTGTCCCTACATGCTTTATGATACTATTACATTCTCATATTATATTCTGTCCCTACATGCCTTATGATACAATTACATTGTCATATTACATTCTGTCCCTACATGCTTTATGATACTATTACATTGTCATATTACATTCTGTCCCTACATGCTTTATGATACTATTACATTGTCATATTACATTCTGTCCCTACAAGCTTTATGATACTATTACATTGTCATATTACATTCTGTCCCAACATGATTTATGATACTATTACATTGTCATATTATATTCTGTCCCTACATGCTTTATGATACTATTACATTGTCATATTACATTCTGTCCCTACATGCTTTATGATACTATTACATTGTCATATTAAATTCTGTCACTACATGCTTTATGATACTATTACATTGTCATATTACATTCGGTCCCTACATGCTTTATGATACTATTACATTGTCATATTATATTCTGTCCCTACATGCTTTATGATACTATTACATTGTAATGTTAAAATCTGTCCCTACATGCTTTATGATACTATTACATTGTCATATTACATTCTGTCCCTACATGGTTTATGATACTATTATATTGCCATATTACATTCTATCTCTACATGCTTTATGATACTATTACATTGTCATATTACATTCTGTCCCTACATGCTTTATGATACTATTACATTGTCATATTACATTCTGTCCCTACATGCTTTATGATACTATTACATTGTCATATTACATTCTGTCCCTACATGCTTTATGATACTATTACATTGTCATATTACATTCTGTCCCAACATGGTTTATGATACTATTACATTGTCATATTACATTCTGTCCCTACATGCTTTATGATACTATTACATTGTCATATTACATTCTGTCCCTACATGCTTTATGATACTATTACATTGTCATATTACATTCTGTCCCTACATGCTTTATGATACTATTACATTGTCATATTACATTCTGTCCCTACATGCTTTATGATACTATTACATTGTCATATTATATTCTGTCCCTACATGCTTTATGATACTATTACATTGTAATGTTACATTCTGTCCCTACATGCTTTATGATACTATTACATTGTCATATTACATTCTGTCCCTACATGCTTTATGATACTATTACATTGTCATATTACATTCTGTCCCTACATGCTTTATGATACTATTACATTGTCATATTATATTCTGTCCCTACATGCTTTATGATACTATTACATTGTCATATTATATTCTGTCCCTACATGCTTTATGATACTATTACATTGTCATATTACATTCTGTCCCTACATGCTTTATGATACTATTACATTGTCATATTACATTCTGTCCCTACATGCTTTATGATACTATTACATTGTCATATTACATTCTGTCCCTACATGCTTTATGATACTATTACATTGTCATATTACATTCTGTCCCTACATGCTTTATGATACTATTACATTGTCATATTACATTCTGTCCCTACATGCTTTATGATACTATTACATTGTCATATTACATTCTGTCCCTACATGCTTTATGATACTATTACATTGTCATATTACATTCTGTCCCTACATTTATGATCATATTAAATTCTGTTCCTACATGCTTTATGATACTATTACATTGTCATATTACATTCTGTCCCTACATGCTTTATGATACTATTACATTGTCATATTATATTCTGTCCCTACATGCTTTATGATACTATTACATTGTAATGTTACAATCTGTCCCTACATGCTTTATGATACTATTACATTGTAATGTTACAGTCTGTCCCTACATGCTTTATGATACTATTACATTCTGTCCCTACATGCTTTATGATACTATTACATTGTCATATTAAATTCTGTCCCTACATGCTTTATGATACTATTACATTGTCATATTACATTCTGTCCCTACATGCTTTATGATACTATTACATTGTCATATTACATTCTGTCCCTACATGCTTTATGATACTATTACATTGTCATATTACATTCTGTCCCTACATGCTTTATGATACTATTACATTGTCATATTACATTCTGTCCCTACATGCTTTATGATACTATTACATTGTCATATTACATTCTGTCCCTACATGCTTTATGATACTATTACATTGTCATATTACATTCTGTCCCTACATGCTTTATGATACTATTACATTGTCATATTACATTCTGTCCCTACATGCTTTATGATACTATTACATTGTCATATTACATTCTGTCCCTACATGCTTTATGATACTATTACATTGTCATATTACATTCTGTCCCTACATGCTTTATGATACTATTACATTGTCATATTATATTCTGTCCCTACATGCTTTATGATACTATTACATTGTAATGTTACATTCTGTCCCTACATGCTTTATGATACTATTACATTGTCATATTACATTCTGTCCCTACATGCTTTTGTGATACCATTACATTGTCATATTACATTCTGTCCCTGCATCCTTTATGATACTATTACTTTGTCATATTACATTCTGTCCCTACATGCTTTATGATACTATTACATTGTCATATTACATTCTGTCCCTACATGCTTTATGATACTATTACATTGTCATATTACATTCTGTCCCTACATGCTTTATGATACTATTACATTGTCATATTACATTCTGTCCCTACATGCTTTATGATACTATTACATTGTCATATTACATTCTGTCCCTACATGCTTTATGATACTATTACATTGTCATATTACATTCTGTCCCTACATGCTTTATGATACTATTACATTGTCATATTACATTCTGTCCCTACATGCTTTATGATACTATTACATTGTCATATTACATTCTGTCCCTACATGGTTTATGATACTATTATATTGCCATATTACATTCTGTCCCTACATGCTTTATGATACTATTACATTGTCATATTATATTCTGTCCCTACATGCTTTATGATACTATTACATTGTCATATTACATTCTGTCC
>NC_056743.1:325276720-325339220 GCF_019279795.1 Protopterus annectens
CCGATTAGCCTGCGCCGAGCTTCATGAATCCCGGGGATAGTTTAATGTTGGTACTTGCTGCAACTTTGGCACTAAAGGAACCAAGCAGCAGAGGATAGGAATGAACAACAGGCACCTGTTCACCAGCAGAACCAAGCACACAGTCAAGGGGAGGTACTGCATACTCTTACATCTGTATGCACACCAAAAGCTAAAAAAGAAAGGGATTATGGCAATATGCAACAAAATCCATGATGGCCACCTGGATGATGGTCATGTTTGACCAGGGATTACCCCATTAGAGAAACATGGTTCAATAAGTTACAATAAGTAAGTAAGAAAATTAAAATGGACCAGACATTTTTCTTGCACTTAGCTGCAATTATCCCTTATGGGCTAAGCATTAGCATTTCTGAATCAGACCCATTTTATGACAGGTAACATTTATCTATCCAATGTAATTTTAGTGAATTTTCTGAAAAGCTTAATCCTAGGCAAGCTGAGCTGCAGAGGTCACAATGGAGAGAAAACTAGGCAGGCAGCAGTGAATTCCAAGGTTAGAAGATGGCATGGTCTAATAGGGTGTAAAATGGTGTTATCAGTTATATTTAGGGAATATTTATTTATGATCCTATTTTTCCCAGTAAAATGTCATGCTCTGTCAGCGTGTATTAGGTTGCTAAGCTCCAATTAACACTAATGCAGAAAATCCTAGCAAGACCCAAACAAAAATAAATGTGTATATGTGAGAAGAAATGAGCAGTACCGAGTGTACAAGGAGGTTAGAAGAAAGGTGTTTCCTAGAAGAAAGGTTTTACCCTAAATGGAAATGACCCATTTTATGCTGTATCTCACTGGTGTCCATGCAATATTTATTACTTTATATGCATTCGACACTACCGGAGACACTACTTCTATTGCGTGTCAAAACTGGAATGAAATCTCCACATACTTAAAACAGATAGAAAACTTAAATAGTTTAAAAACTTTGCTTAAACAGCACCTGTGCCAAAGATGGCTGTGTTCTTCAAGCTCCCCTGGTAATTTTGCTAAGATTACTTTTCTCCAACGCTTACGGCCACTTTGCTTCCCGTTCCTTTCTACCTCATCACTTCTCCTCATCGTGCACTCATTTCCTACACTCTTCCTCTTTCTCTCACACCCCACAACTAACTACAATTCCTCCTCTGTCCATTTATCCTCCTGCAGGTGACTGGTGAAAAAAGTTTTTTTCTTTATTGCACTCTGGTACCTCGGCCTTCGCCTTCTCAAGGAATACATTTAATTTGTGATTCACCACACCTTATAAATCATTAGCTTAAAATTTTAGAACCAATCACAACACTCAATGTGCATTTGAATAATTAAACATTTACACCTGAAAAAACCATCACTTAGTCTGCCCAATACATTTCTATAATACAAACTTATGTTTTGTTGAACCAAATGGCAAGTTAATGAACAGCATGAAAATTTTATACATAATGAAAATGTATAATATGCAAAATGTGCAAAATATACAAAATATACAAAATATACCAAAACAGTGTACCATCTCTAATTATATTCATTTATAAAACAACATTTTGTGTGTGCATAATGCAACCCCTATAAGAATATTCCTTTAATTTTTCCTTTCATTTCTTCATTATAACTCTGTTAAATTCATCAGAGATTGCTCATGTCACACATATTATACGATTGACTTGTTAGATCAAATGGTGTATACTAAATTCACAAATACTACATTTACTATATCATCCAAAGCTGTTCACCTCAATATTAAATTTACACAACTTACATGTCTAAATTCATGCCATTAGGAGAAAGGGTTTTGAAGTTCAAAATGAACTTGGACTCCATTTCCAATAGTTTGTTATTCACTCCAATTTCCCCTTCCACACTAAATGGCCTACCCAAAACACAAAATATTAAACCCTCCTCTGATCCATTGTGAAAATCTATAAAATGTTTTGCCACTGGGCTCTCCTGTCTGCTATTCCTAATGTCTCCAAGATGTTCCATTATTCTTAATTTAACTTTTCTGGAGGTTTGTCCCACATACCACTTTCGACACTCACAACCAATAATATATACCACTCCCCCCCGAGTTGCAGTCATAATATTCCAAAGCCTTATATTTCTTGTTGTTAATCAATGTTCCATCCAAGTTCCTTACTCTATTACAAACTTTACAATTCCCACATTTGTATGTCCCTACCTTGGAGATATTACTTTTCCTCTTAGGACTTCTAGTATTTAAAATCTCCTTAAGGTTAGGGTATCTGCCGTAAGAAAAGGTGATTTTACTGGGAAACAATTTTCCTACTCTATCATCCCCCAAGACCAAAGGCCAAAGACTGTACACTGTGTCCCTCACTACCTTTGAAAATTGAGAAAATTTGGTGACAAAAAATAATTTATCTTGTTCTATGGCCCCTGCTTCGTTGTTAACCAACCAAGTGGATTTCAAACCATGGCCCCCTAAACTTCTTGTCCTAACCCAACTTTCCTCCATGCTCTCCCCTTGCGTGTGCACTGGAAGACCCAAATCCTTTTCTACCTTTCTTCTGGCAGAACGAACTATTGTCCCTTGATAACCCCTTGACTGTAATCTATTTTCTATTTTATCAAATTCACGTCCCACCAGACTTAAATCAGAAATGTTATTTCCAATACGTTTGAACTCCCCTATTGGTAATGCATCTATTAATGCCCCACTATGCATACTGGAGGCATGCAAAAAATTATCTGCAGCTGTTTTTTTATAATAAGGTTTATGCTGGATTCTGTTATTCGAATCTACATAAAATTCAACATCCAGATACTGGATGTTGCTGCTATCATTATGAGTGAAGTCCAAACCATAAGGATTTCCTTTAATTTCCGAAATGAATATATCAAAATCCGAAGGATCCCCTTTACACAAGAACAACAAGTCGTCTATAAAACGTTTGTATTTAACTACCTTGGTCCTATAGAAAAAGTTGGTATAAATGACAGAATTTTCAAAGAATGCCATAAATAGAATGGCATAGGATGGGGCAAAAGAAGCCCCCATGGCGGTTCCTTCTTTCTGCAGGAAATGTTTCCCTTCGAACTCAAAACAGTTATGGGTTAGACAAAATTCCAATAATTGCACTATATAGCTCGTCCTAGGCCCTTCTCCCAACATTCTCTCAATGGACTTCAAACCCCAAACCGTATTAATACTTGTGTATAGGGACTTGACATCAACGCAGGCCCAATAAAAGTCCTGTTCCCATGCCATATCTTTAACTTCCATACAGACTTCTCTAGTATTTTTAATATGTGCTTCCACTTTGTGGAGATGTTGTTTTAACACAGAATCTAGGAATAGTCCTACATTTTCCAGAAAAGAGCCTTGACCAGAAACTATGGGTCGACCGGGTGGGTTTTCTACGTCTTTATGGATTTTAGGAATTATGAAAAATCTCGCATTCCTTGGATTTTTTCTATACATCAACTTCACATCTTTAGACGTAAAAAAACCCAACCGCTCCCCTCTTTCCAAAATTTCCAATAGTGCAAAATTGAACTCTTTTAACATATTAGAAGGTAACCTGGAATAAGTTTTTACATCATCTAACAATTCAAGGGCCATCCTATTATACCTTTCCCTTGGTAAAATCACCCAATTGCCCCCTTTGTCGGCTTGTGTAAACACGAAATGCTCATTGGATTTTTTCATATTTGATAAAGCTTCCCATTCTTCCTTATTCAAATTATAAGATTTCTTACCTCTAATGAACATTTCGTGCCTATACTCAAGCTGCTTGAATAGGGTCTTTTCAAACAGTAAAATTGCCGTGCTACTTCTGGGAGCATTAAATTTGCTCTCCTGGGGCATTCTCGGCATCTCAAATCTACCATAACCTGTAAAAAAACCGTCATTATTGTTATCACATACATTTTCTTCAGTAGCAAAAATATCAACAAGGTCATTTTGATGTAAAGAAATGTCCATGAGTGAACTGTCCAGAATAGAGTCTGTGGAAGTGTTTAGACAATGTTCCGACCCCATTTCCGAACCCCTACTGGTTTTATTTTCTTCAAAAAACACCCTTAGGTGCAATTTTCTACAAAATGACTTTACGTCTGACAAGATGTCAGATAGAGAAGGAAAACGGGTTGGAACAAATTTCGGTCCCTTCAACAGTACGTTTCTACCAGCAGTTGCAATGTCTAAAGTGGAATAGTTTAAAATATGGTAGGACTCACCTACTGAAGATGAAATCACTGATCTACAACTGCTTTCATAGTTCGGAATCATTACTACACCTTCAGCCGGACCGGCACAATTAACCTGATTTATAAAAACATCATGGCCAGGATTACGAAGACCAGTTGGCTCCTTTTTACCTTTTGTTACTCTTGTTTTGAAAGCGTCTTCCTCTACCCTTGTTCTGCACGGCGTTCTGTGTGGAACTTTGATTTGAACTCTCTGCCACATCCATCGCCCTCGACTCCGCTTCTTGGGTAGAGTTCAAATTCTCAAAGGAAACGCTTTTTCTTCCTGCCGACTCCATTTCCACTGATGAAAAAGTGGAATCCCCTACTGAGTCGCTCCTGGTCTGACTTCTGACGTCACGCCTGGTTCCGCGTTTTCTTTTAAAGCTGTATTGCCACGAATAAATCCTACCAGACTCATGATCTTTAATGTCTCTTAATAATTTGTTCTTTTTGCGTATAATCACCTCCGACTCCACTTTCGACACTCTGGATCTGATATCCGAAATATTTTTTTCAAAGATGTTACTTGAGCTTTCTTGTATCAGTTCTTTCTGCAACTGCAAAATAGATGTGCGGACTCTGTCCAGTACTCTTTCATTTCTTCTGATGAGAATGCCAAGCCAACTGATTGTACATTTTAAAGAAACTGCCTTCCACTCAGCTGATAAATCAGCCTCCTCTTCTGCAAACTCGTAGGCTGGTAACCGCTCTACTCGTAAACCCCGTGGGGTTATATTCAAATTTACATATTTCTCCAACAACTTGATATCATAGTATGTGGTCACCTCCTTTACCATAGCCTTTTCCAATTCAATATATTTGGAAGCATGATCAGTACTTGCCCTGCTCCAAGGATCACTGGACGCTATTTTTTCGTCTCTCTCCTTCCACATAGAAATGAAATTGACCGGCTGATTAGATGGTGGAATTCCTGATTCCATGTCTGCAATGGCATTCGTAGACATCATACAAATAGGAAACACTGATGCAGAATGATGAAAAATAGAAAACTTTCAACGCCACAGACATGCAGGTGACTGGTGAAAAAAGTTTTTTTCTTTATTGCACTCTGGTACCTCGGCCTTCGCCTTCTCAAGGAATACATTTAATTTGTGATTCACCACACCTTATAAATCATTAGCTTAAAATTTTAGAACCAATCACAACACTCAATGTGCATTTGAATAATTAAACATTTACACCTGAAAAAACCATCACTTTGTCTGCCCAATACATTTCTATAGTACAAAAATGTTGTTTTATAAATGAATATAATCAGAGATGGTACACTGTTTTGGTATATTTTGTATATTTTGTATATTTTGCACATTTTGCATATTATACATTTTTATTATGTATAAAATTTTCATGCTGTTCATTAACTTGCCATTTGGTTGAACAAAACATAAGTTTGTACTATAGAAATGTATTGGGCAGACAAAGTGATGGTTTTTTCAGGTGTAAATGTTTAATTATTCAAATGCACATTGAGTGTTGTGATTGGTTCTAAAATTTTAAGCTAATGATTTATAAGGTGTGGTGAATCACAAATTAAATGTATTCCTTGAGAAGGCGAAGGCCGAGGTACCAGAGTGCAATAAAGAAAAAAACTTTTTTCACCAGTCACCTGCATGTCTGTGGCGTTGAAAGTTTTCTATTTTTCATCATTCTGCATCAGTGTTTCCCATTTATCCTCCTGGTCATCTCTATAATTTCTCCTTTCATATCACTCATCATCAATTTTTAAACCATGTTACTATGCGTCTCTTTGTAAACTATTACTGACCTCTAATACACCCCAGTTTGATCTTTTCCCTGTAGCCATCATGCTATTATTGTATTTAATTTTTATAAACGTATGTTAATTTCTTTTGTTTTTTGGGGGTATAAAATGCTATGCTCGTGTAAAAAATATTTAAAAATCATGTAAATAAGCTCATGTACAGATGTTTTACGCTGCGATTATAAATGTGCATCATGTGTAACTTAAATGTAGAGTTTTTCAAACAGGGCTTCTACTAAAAATGGGTTTTTCAAGGTTGGACTATTCCCGGTTAACAAAAATAAAAAAATAAACAATAAATAAGGTGGGAAACTCATTCAGGATGCAAGGCAGGGGTTGGTACAGGATACGGGGTTTGCAGGAGAACAGACAAGAAAGGTAGAAGACAGGTGGGATAATTGCTCAGGACGTGAGGCAAGGGTTTTGTTTGGTTCAGGTAGCTTTGGGTTGGTACAGGATATGGGGTCTGCAGCAGAATGACAAGCCTAATGGGAGAAGACCAATCTGGCAGTTAGTGTAGATAAGTAAGGCTATGAACTGCTAACAAGCTTCATTCTACAGTTCAGGGTGTGATTCTCTTAGCTTCCATTTGCTTACTCTTTGGGCCTGAGCAAGTAATTAAACTGGCAGTGCTGTTGGATTACCCCTAAAAAGAGGTTTGTACCTAGTATTTTACCTTTTTAACATATAAATAAAATAAAAATGTGGGGACTCATTATGGTAGTACATTGCTAGTCAAGCAAGAAAGTGCAGAATGAAACTGGAGAGGAAAAAAGCCAACAACCCTCCAGGAGATAGAATGGGGGTGCACAAAAGCTGAGGGACAGAAAAAGGGTGATGGTACTAAAACAGTAAATGTTGCAGACAGCAGGGGTAGAGATGTGGGACAGGAAGTAAAGCAGCTAAACACCAGTGTGCAGGACTTTGGTCATTAGTGACTCAGCCACAAGAGTGACTAAGAGTCCTTGGAATGGAGACCGAAGAGATAAGATTACACTGAAACTGATCTTGCAGCTTCAGCTTTGTAAAACATGGAGGGAGATGACCAAGCAAGGGAAGATACAGTAGTGGGATTGTTCACTTAGGCAGTACAGAGGAGGAAAAAATGAGACAGACCATAATAAAAGAACAAACAAGGGTGACTCAGAGCATGGTTGGCTGGTATTACTATGCACTGCAAGGAGTCTGGTAAGAAACATGGGGGTGGAGTTGCAAGTAGTGATACATAAGAGGATGGCTATATTTGCAGGTACCGCAGAAAAACAGTACAGTTTGCACAGGACTGAAGGACAGAGTTGGGGTTGCAAGGGTGATATACACCGGGTCTGCAAGAAACGCTATTTTGATATGCTCATGTGAATCTAAATTCAACTTCTTACAAAGACTAGGTCAGATTTTAGACAGACATAGAATATATGGGCATACTAGCTGGAGAAGGGAATACAACCTTTGGCCCAACCATAGGTAGACTGAATGCTAGACTCAAACAGGATGAAGTTAACACAGAAACCATGAGGGACTTCTTTAGATCACACGATCTGTCAGAACTATATAGAAAACTGCATTCCACAGACTGGAAATAGTTATTTCTTGGCATCTCATAAAATGTCCAGAACAGACTATTTTCTTATCACTAACAAACTAACCTATGAAACTGAGAGATCCCGGTAGACCATATAACTATACATGACCATGCAATTATAAAGCTAATCATAAAACTGAAAAAAATAAGATTCCCAAGCATGTTGGATGGCAAACAAATGAATCCCAAAGGGATGATGAACAAGTTAAAAAATAGATTAATGAATGCCTAGATTGGGTTCACATTATCCTAGTGGAGCAAACCATAGATTAGATATAAAATGGGCAGCCTAAAAGCAGTAAAAAGATGAATGGTAATTAATATAACTTCTTATCATAACAAGGTGCAAAATAATGCAATTAAGAAGTCAGAAATCAAGGTGAAAATCCTTGAAAAACTACAGAAAAACGATGATAGAAATAAAATGGGTCAAATTAAACTAGCACAAGATCTACCATTTCACATATAACTTTTTCTACAGAATGGTGGCAGATAAAATCAAGATTACTTGCCAATATTCTGAAAATCTAAAAACTTACATTCTGGATAAAGGAAGAAGCAGTTAACCATGCTAACCTTAATTCTCTCTTAGAAAAGTGTAAAGAGGAATAAAAGATGTCTGATGGGAGGTAAAGCCAGAAATAATGAAAAATGACTACTGTGTACTATCTAAACAGTTTTAAAGGTGAGATACCACCTGCAGAAGCCAAATAGAAAGGATACCATGACGTATCTCTTTATGAAGTCCAAGAAGTGATTCACCTGTTGAACTTGTGAAAAACACTAGGTCCAGATGAAGGCAAAACAATGTTCTTCTTTCGGCTTTTCCCGATTAGGGGGTCGCCACAACGGAACTCCGGTCCGCTAATGATTGGCAGTAGATTTTCACGGTGCCGAGGTGCCAGCTCAACTCCGAACCTTCAATGAAGGCACCCCCATTCATGCATGTCTTTCCAACACCACTCGACCACGGGGAGGACATGCAGACTCCACACAGAAGGCGCTCCAGCCGAGAATCGAACGGGAGAACCTCTTGCTCTGAAGTGACAATGCTACCGCTGCACCACCATGGCATATTTTATAAAATACCCAAAGATAAAACAGGACAAAATCTTAGCAATGCTCTTCACTATATTCCTGAATACAGTATCAGTAGCCTATAGCTGAACAGGTCAACTATACTTGTTTCAAAGCCAGGAAGAAACCCCAAATTAATTTAGAACTATGGATCAACATCTAGAATTAACTGAGATATCACATTACTAATTGCAACACTAGCCAACAGATTCAAACAACATATACTGCATATAACTTCAAAACACCAGCCAGGATTTATGTAAAGAGGACTGATGAAAGAATATGGACACAAGATAACAACATGCCCCAGGAAACATTATCAGTCTGCTATAATCACAAGAAATACAAGAAAGAAGCAGTATCCAAAGCATTTGATAGAGTTCATGTACCCTTTATCATATCCCCATTTGGGGAAATTCTCTACTTTTCCAACAAATATATAAATATAATTCCTAACATACACACACACACACACATATATATATATATATATATATATATATATATATATATATATATATATATATACACACATATATATGGATTTATTTCATTAAATTGAATTACCAAAACATCAATCAACTTTCAAAAAGTTGAGACCAGAATATCCAACTACCAAAATGGCGAACAGCCATAAAATCGACATTCTAATAATCGCAAGCACAAAACATTGAAAAAACTATTGCAAATGAGTCTGTACAACGCTACACAAATCTATCACCTAAAACACTACATCTGTACTTCCATACTCCAGATGATGCCTTGCTGATAGTTTTGCAGGAGGGCTGCCCCCTCCCACATCCCTTACAAATTAAATATACCAACTCTGAGATTGCACTATAGTGGAGACAATATAAGTTTCCCGATCCCCACTGTACAGTGATCTCCATAACTTTAACATACGCACCTGTTCTGTGGACAAAATACCTAAACACATCCAACAAACACACTACTGTCCTAATCACTTGTCCCGCCACTCTAAATACCATTACCAACGTAAATCAATACCAAAATAAATACTTCCCTAACCGTTTCTCGGAAACTTCCACCGCAAAATCCAGAAACTAGCTTTCAACATAAAACATAACCTCCTCCATGTTTGTTTAGAACACTGTACAACTTCTTAAAGTGATACTACCAAATTTCCACTCTACGGGACCAAAACTTTAACATATATAAGATGTTACAACTTTTGACGTCATAAATTTTCAATATTTTGTAATTTAGATATTACGGTCTCAACCTTTTCATACTCAACGGTGTGGCAGCTTGACTTAATGAAGTAGATCCATATATACATACATACACACACACACACACACACACACACACACACACACACACACACACACACACACACACACACACAGACCATATGATGGAGTTTCAGAAAACTTGAACATAAAAAATAAAAAACACACAAATCTACTTTTTTTAAGTTCATGCAGGGGGGCAAGCCCCCCTGCATCCCCTAAAACACCCCCTGAAATTAACTCTGAGATCGCACTACAGTGAAAAAAAGAGAAAATATCCTGATCCTTGCTGTACCGAGATCTCCATTCAAAAGCTTTGAGTGTTCAAAAACTCGATTATATGGTCTCACCCATATGAATTTCCATTAATGAATGTTTCTCTCCCTAAATAAAAATAAGTTTAAGGACCAAACAAGGCTGCCCAATACCTCTATACTTGCTTAATATATCACTGGAATCATTATTTTATTTCATTCAAATAACTAAGTGTATCACAAATAATAAATCTGAATAAAAATAAAACTGTATGCAGATGACATTCTGATTTACTTAGATAATCAATGTATTTATATTCCAGCACTGCTGTAGATTTAGCACAAATATTCATCAGCTTCCATCTATAAACTTAGCATAGAAAATCCAGAGTATGGCCATTAAGCAATAGCACAGACTATACAGGTATAACATACCAGTTTAAAGCATCTGAGCATAATCTACACACAGAAAAGACACTATAATACAATGAAATCTCAAAGATGGTCCAAACTACACTTGTTTCTTACCTTTCCACTGAAACCTTTCCCAGAATCTGAAAGGGTTTCTGGGGCCATGAATGCTGGGGTCCCAGCTGTACTTGACAGCAGTGCATCAGTGCCTTCAAACTGGTTACTAACTCCAAAATCTGCAATCTTCACATGCCCGTCATCTCCCAGAAGCAGATTTGAGGGTTTGATGTCTCGATGGATAATTTTCTGATAATGCACTGCAACAGTTGAGAAAGACAAACAAACAACAAGTTACTTAAAAAGATAATACAGCAGATCTTTGGGTGGTGATCTCATATAACAAAGACCAGGGTTTGGAGTTGGTGTAGTGGTTAAGATGTTTACATCAAAGACAAAAGGTACAGGGTTTGATTCTCCCTTTTTACATAAATTGGCTAGGCTTAAAATGATCTACAAGGGCAGCTACCCTATGAACCTATGAACAATAGCACAGTAGAATTTCAGGAGGTTATCTCAGACCAGAGATGAACAAGCCAGACCCTTAGCTTCAAGACAGCTGTGCAATACATTAATTTTTCTAGCAACATATATCAAAGAATACCAGCAAACAGATACCATATCCACTGGTGGTTATTCAAGTCTGAGGCAAGTGGTCTCATTTTTTTCTCTGTTACTTCTTACCAAAGGCAAAACGAAATCACACTCCAGTCAAATTCATAAGGCAGTCACAATACAAAAATTCTCAATTCACTGAAAAATATGGCAGATATGAAGAGAAAGTTGTTGAAACTCCTAAAAGGCAGAACTTTTCCTCCCCAAGTGCTTTGATCTCAAAAACCTATATCAGCAGGTAATGTTAGAAATCAAATCACAAGTACTCGCATATACATACATAATTGTTAATAGAGTATAACTACAGTGTTAGATCTGATTGTGGCTTGACCTGTATAGCCCTAAGACTGCTAAAGTACCATGAATCTACTGTTGGCTGTTTCTCCCAGGATCACTAAAGTAATGACACCATGACTGCATCACCCCCAGAGCCATAGCTAGGGCAGGATAATGAGGGCAGCTGCTTCAGGTATATGCTGTTAGGGGGCATGCTCTGCATCACTGAAGAGGCGCTAATCAGTCCCCACATGTCAGTGCTACATGAGTGGCCAAATGTGAGTCTGGAAATGGAGGTAATTTTAAGACCTCCTAATGTGAAATCATGGCCACTTAAATTTTCTGCTTTGAGAGAGAGACACAGAGTGATTGTGTGTGTGTGTGTGTGTGTGTGTGTGTGTGTGTCTTAGGAACCACATCAAGGAAATTAAGTATAGATCCTTGCCATAGTCTGGATTATGGGTTATTGTTTGGTCCTTAATTTTGGCTGAAGGACTTACTCTCCATGATCTTGTCTAAGATGATGCCCTTTGTGAGGTAAGAAATTATGAAATTAACTAAATCCTCCAAGTGTGTCTTCATGCCTCCATTTATGCTCCATAGAGATGCACAATTATCTGTATGTTACCAAAATCAATAGCATTGTTAATTTCTGTAAAACCTCTCAGAGAGTCTTGAACAATTTTCATGTCTTACTAATTCTCTTCTTCCATCCTTATTAATTTTATTTGCTATAATGTACATTTCTTTCCATACGTTCTTCACACTAAAGCTCTATGGCTTCAAACATATGTGTGTTGAAAACCCAAGATGCATTTATCTGTCTACTCTTCCAGTTTTATCACAGATGATATCCACTGTACTACTCCATATTTTCTCAACAAAAAAGGTTTACAACATAGATGTGGCAGCTATAAAATGCCTGAACTCTGCTAGTCGCACATTTCTGTAAACATTGCTACATCATTTTTTGCAGTTAAAATTATCAAAATAAAACAGAGCACAAAACACAAAAGAAAGTGATATAAATAAAGGAATCTATTATTATGTACCAATGGTAACTGTGCCAATCACAGTTTACTGTGGACAAGTATACTGTTGTATGGTATATTCTGGCAGCACAATTAACAGATAGGAGCTTCAGTTTTCTCTAGCACTCCCAGATGCGAGGGCTCTGTTCCCATACCCACAATCTCTGAATGTTGTACTTCTGAAGTATCAGCATCTTAGAGAAAATGGCAAAAACTGTTTTCATTTTCTCTAAGCTGATGCAGCCTTGGAGTTAGGATATTTATATATCAGGAGTATGGGGGTTCTAACCCCCTTGTCTAGGGGAACAAGAGGCATAGAACCCCTACAAAGACACAGCATAGCAAATAGTGTTGCTTTAATTTAATACCACTGTCGTCAGTAACAATAATGGTAGGCTACGACTGGTAAGGCTGGCTTTAGTAAACCTGACTCGATTTATTCAATTAGACTCAAATGAAGCATAAAGACAGCATCTTATGATAATGAACAGAGTTTATCACATAAACGGGTCTATATTACAACAGCGAACGCTTAAAACAGCGAGCGATGTTTAATCGACCCTATTTCAGTGAAAGCTGAAAATGTCGACACCTCAGAAGAGTGATTTCATTCCTAGGGAAAGAAATCGGTGTTCAAACCAAAAAAAAAAAAAACAGTAAACAGTTCCAAACACATACACACTAACCTTAACCCTAATTCTAACCCCCCTCCCCAAAAAAGTAAACAGCTGAAAACACATATGCACTTAACTCAACCATGCATCTAACACACACAAAAAAAAGTAAATAGTTTAAAACATATATGCACTTACCTTAACCTGCACCCTAACCCTAAGGTCAGTAACTGTTGCACATTTACGTTCGGGAGCTATACCGGATAAGGGAATTTCAGACCACACTACAGTGCAGAACACGGCAAAGTAACAAAGCAGCCAAGCGACTTCTTTCCCAGGGAAAGAATTCGCTGAACAGCTGCTTTGCTGTTTTGCCTGTTCGCTGTTTAGGGTTCGATGAAAATGCATTCGACAAAATGCGTTTTCGTCATTCTAATAGGAACCCCACATAAACAGTGATATAGAAGCCTGTGTAACATTAAAACAAGAAAATGCTTGAACCATTCCACAATCTGCCACAAATTTTGAAATCATTGCTTAGACCACGTGGGGGAAATGTAGATAGTTTACCAGATAAATTCTTGATGCTACTAGCTTCCAATACAGATTACAAAACATTACCTCATTCAATTCACTATGGTTCATTTTAGAGCTCAGCTGTTGTATTTTTTCATGGCAGAAACCACAGCAGCAAAACAAGCTAAATTTTGATTGTGAAATGTTCTGTATTTCACCAAGGCTTAGCCCGTAATTGGTCAATATTGATCAGTGCACTACCATCTGAGTTTAGGAGTGCATTTTTTGCAAAGCATTTGCCTCAGGTATCTTGCGTCACTGTTCTCTGTTAAAATCTGTAAACCAAGAGAAGCAAAATATTTGATGCTAAGAAAATCCTCTGATTGCTTTTAATGACAAGCAATTTTTTACCACCTAAAGGCAGTTCTGCATACATGGTTAAACATATGATGTCATAATGCATTTCAACCTAGAGACCTGACTTTGATTCCTTCAGTCTGCACATGCCCAGTAGTATGCAACACTGAGCAAGTCACTTAATCAGACCAGAGCTCTCAAATCAGTACTAAAGACATGCAACAGTATTCTGTGTAATTCATGGATGGAAATGTCTCCTGAAATCTAATGTAACATTTCCAACTTTGCATAATGGCCGCAGTGTAAACTCAGTGGCAGAGAGGTATGCAAACTAGCCAACATCCAGCTCTTTAACGGCTGGCAGACAGCAACAGTTAGATGCATACAAAAAATCTTGACATACACTTAGCATTTGTCTCCTACAGTTTTCATAAACACAAGCAACACCTGGGAGATATCTGTTTATACAAAGTAGGACACAGGGTGAGCTGACAATGATATTCATGCCACAGAAAGAGTGCCATGATAGATATCACTTACTACTTCTTGTCCAGTATGCAAACAGTCTGTTTTGAGTATCAAGGTTTGATTCACGTTAATGTGGCATATAGAACCTGTGTGTCTCAAGATATACTACAGATCTCATCCTTCTTTCATATCTGCTTTATTCAGTTGAAGGTCATTCAGGAGCCAAAGCTTACCTCAGTAGGAGCAAGGCAGACAAACTAATCTTGGATAGGACGTCAGTCGATCACAGGCAAATTGCTTATTTGTACCACAACTTGTATATCGCAAATTAAAAATTCTTCAAAGATAAAAAAAGTAGTATAAGGTCCAAGTCAAGTGGGATGAAGTACAAAAGTTCACTTGACAACACAGAGAGGTGAAAGAGGCAAGCTGCATTAAAACAATGTTGGTGGTAAGACGGGAGTATGTATTGTTACCACAGAGGATTAAATGCATGGCAGCAGGAGAGAATGAGATGTGTACCTACAACTACAAGGGGATCAAGGACATGAAAAATGGAAACGGGTGTGTACCTACAACTACAAGTGATAAGGATCACGAGAACAGGTACACAAAAATAGGATGACGATGAGTGCAAGGCTGTAGGCGTGGTTTTACATATAAAACAACCAGTAATCAGGTACACAACTACACCGACAGATGGGGAGAACTTATAAAGTACTGCATGATAACAGAAACTGAATTGCAAATATTGGGTGGGGTGGGAGGGGAGTAAAAGTACACCTAAGGAGTGCACTTGCTAATATATGTGAGATAAGGTTTCTTCTATGTCATCATAACTTTAGCCACACGTATGTGGAAAGTCCATGGAGGATCGGTACCTTGAACCCCACTGTACAGCAGCATGTTTAAAGTGATACTCAGTATGGCCCAATACAGCTAAAGCACAATGTTAACCTGTTCAGTCAAAGAAATGAATAGGACCATCTAGTATCCTGATTGTCCGGGGTAAGGAGAACGGACCACCAGTTAACTTGCTCTTCTTCTAGGGTAGGACAGAACCAAAGACAGGTAAGTAGATGTGGTACAAACTCCTACCATTACCTGCTATCATAAACAGGCAGACCTAAGGTAGCAGATAGCCAAGTACATGCACTTACCCTGCCTCCATCTTCTGTCTGCATCTGTGCATATTCATACACTAGAGGAATGTGTGAGGACATTATAAAGCTCTGAGTCTCCAGTATGAGTTACCACTGACACCCACTCTCAGTGGCTGATCCAAATTACCTATAAATTAGGGTGACCTGCCTTGTATGGGATCATGCTGAGAACAGTCTGTCTTCTATTTCTAGGTACTCTTCTGCTCACTACAATGACCATCACTTTACCACAATCTGGGAAGTTTTAGAAGCACTACTGCTAAGGAAAGCACATAGGGAAACTTAGAATCATAAGATGATAACAACAATAATCATAATAAATTGTATTTCTGCCTAAAATAAAATTTCAAGCACTCATTTGCTATTGAAAGCAATTGTAAAAATGGCATTCATTAGCTTCAAGTCAATAAAATGTGAGAAATTTCGGACTGATAAGTAGGATGCATTGTTTCCTTCCCTCTGGGCTACAAATGCTCACATTGGCCACAGTTTCTTAATTAATGTCTGTGTCAAGCAGTTCACCTGTCTGTAAGTGGGAACTAGAAATGGATTTCTGTAGCAAGCAGGCACTCTATTAACGAGTTCATTTAGAGAATAACTGTTAATCATCAGATACTCCCACCGAATGGACTGAAAACCAATAAAAAAGGATTTAAAGTGCGACATAAAACTTAAGGCCAGAACAGCTGCACTTTTTAACCTTGACAGATTATGTATGATACAAGATACATTTTAAAAAGGAAAGAGTTATATTGACTTGTACTTAACTGCATTTTAATTCTAAAAGGCTTAAGTAACTCTTTAACGAGCTAAATATTTTTTTCTACTACTTAATACTGCTCATGACAGGAACATAACTGAACATTTGCAGTAACTTCAAAGATTTTATTTACTTCATCTGAACTCATAATGAATCAATTTTGCAAATAAAATGAACAGCACAAAACGGAAATGTAAAAAATACCCAATGCAGGCCAACAAAATGCAACTCCAAAAAATGTTCAGTGGAATAATATTCTCACAGAGAAAATGAGACGCACCTTGAAAATGACAAAAAGAAAAGGTATGATTCAGTTCTATAGGTTCACGTGGATATATTAAAGTGAATAAACTAGTCAACAAACTCTAGAAACGCAAAGCAAACAAGTCATGTGGCATTTTTCTCCTTGATGTTAGAGGCACTATAGTAATATGTATTTATTTAAAGCCTTACAATCTAACTATACAATCAAACTGACTACTAATGTTTTAATAGCTTTAAAACAAAATCACTCACACAGCATCTAACACCTACTATAAAATAAATTTCTAACCATTTCTAATGCGGATATTTGAAATGATTTCGATACAGCCACAGCGGGTACATTTTAGGAGTCTGTGGAAAAACTGTTCTGAATTTAAACTTACATACCCAGATGTATGGGTTATTGCAGCTGCAACCCACAGGTACCTGAAGGACTGCAATGCAGAAGGTCCTTGGTGAATCAGTCCCACCACACAGACTTGTAATAACATGCTGCAGCCTTAGTGCCATTTAGATGGTCATTACAAGCCCATCTCTCACATTTCTGTGTTGGTGTTCCATCCCATTGCAGTGGACATACCTTTGGTATTGTCCTGTACCTTTTTCTTTTGAATGAAGTATCATATCAATTACCCTTTCCCATGCTTGTTGTCTAGGCCTATTAAGGCTGGCCACCACATTCCTGTTCTGCACTACTCCCCACCACATGTGGCCCTACTACATCTTGTCCGTGGCACCTCTGCCTTATGATGTGCATGCCATGCACACATAGGCTCTCAATCTTTTGACCGGTGGACTTATCCAGCTGCTGCCTCTGCCAAGCCCTGTACACCTGAGGGTGACATGTCACTGAATGGGTTTGTCAAGCATCTAACTATGGCCGTTGGCTTCCTTCCTCATTCTGCAGCAGGTTAGCTTACCCCTTATTACTATATACAACACTCCACCCTTGTACAATCTCCTACAGTCGGCATGGGCTCCCTACACTCCTTCTTGTATCTTTCCACTGGCCCCATGTAGTGTAGCATGTACATCCACCCCTTCCCCCTTAGCTTGCATTGCTGTACCTATCTCTATGTAACAAGATCTTCATGCTTATGTGTCCTGTCCTTCCATCAGTGTCCACAGTCTGCACCACCACCATCACAGCTGGATGTGACAGTAACATAACACTGTGTTACGTTTCCATTTACTTACATAACAAATGTTGATTACACTACTGAGTTACACTGCCAGCTAAGAATTCAACCTTTAGTATTTATAAATACACTTCTAGAGGGTTACTATACAAAGAACTGTCTTCCACAGATTTTTGTCTGTAAACATTCTCATGCAAAACGGTGCCCGAGCCTTACATCATGCTAACAAGGGCTTAATAGCATGGTGGTTGGGCTAAGGAAGCAATTTAGTGACCCTGTCTATGAATCACATCTGGAATGTAATGTGCAGCACACTTCCATGGGTTTGCATGGCAATTCAGTTACTACTCTACAGTGGGAATGTAATGTGCAGCATGTTTCCATGGGTTTGCATGGCAATTCAGTTACTACTCTACAGTGGGAATGTAATGTGCAGCATGTTTCCATGGGTTTGCAATGCAATTCAGTTACTACTCTACAGTGGGAATGTAATGTGCAGCATGTTTCCATGGGTTTGCAATGCAATTCAGTTACTACTCTACAGTGGGAATGTAATGTGCAGCATGTTTCCATGGGTTTGCAATGCAATTCAGTTACTACTCTACAGTGGGAATGTAATGTGCAGCATGTTTCCATGGGTTTGCAATGCAATTCAGTTACTACTCTACAGTGGGAATGTAATGTGCAGCATGTTTCCATGGGTTTGCATGGCAATTCAGTTACATTGCTTATCATATGACATGCAAATTTGCTTCTGGGTACAGGGCTACTAGTATTTTGCTCTTGGAGTACACTAGTATAGTGGTCATGTCTTACTCAGTTGGCATGAGTTGCAGAATTTCTACATGATGTGCCAGGGGCAGTTAGAAATTCTTGGTTTTCCCTGTACGGAGATTTCTTTGCACACCTGCTGTGGAGATAAGATGGCACCCTTTGTGGGGTGGATGCTTGGCACGAGCCTGCAAGGATGGTGAGTGATGCCACTGGCATCATCTATTCTATTCAAATGCACTAGCATCAACACAGAGAGCTGCAGTCATGCCATCCTGACCTTCTTCAGTAGTGAAAAGCTGAAGATTAGGGAGAAAGAGAGACAGACAGACAGACATGTACAGTAAGCACTTATTCCCTTTCATGTATTGTTTTACCTGGATTACCCATGTATTGAGGTGGGCATACCTTCTTTTACACCAGCCAAGTAGTGAAAGATAAACATGGCAAGATGTCATGGGAGGCAGGCATGACTCTGGGAGGGGGATATCTATGCCATGTGTGGCACTACACTGTATAACTGCAATTGCATTTGTAAAATTTATTCTCTTTTTCTTGTCCTTGTGTGGGTCCATTTGCAATAAATGCTGTGGGGAGCAACAGTCATCTCAGCTTGAGACTGTCAATGGTTCTCAGCAGAGAGATGGAGGTCACCCTATGGAAGATGACACAGAAGGATTGCTGCTGGCCTCTGTGGCCACTTCTCAGGAAGAAGTATAAGCTCCTCTTGTGACAGTGGGTCTCCTATTTTTTCCAGGTTTCAGATGTAACTGCTTGTGTCATCTGATATATGGCAAAAGTAGGATGCCAGACTCAGCACCATGGAGCACATTCAAATGTGCCTTATCAAATTGTTTAACCATCAGCCTCCAGTGGTGTAGCCTGCTCATTATGTCAGTCATTGTATACGACTTATGGCTGTTGCCTTCTGGGTCACCTTGGCATCTGACCATGCCTCATGCCTTACCCCATCCAGGTGCTCCCATCCTTACATTTCCATTCCCAGCTTGGCATCTGACCATGGCTCATGCCTTATCCTCATCCATTTGCTCCCATACTTACAGTGCAATTCCCATTCCTTGTTATGTGTTCATCCCTCTGCATTTACAGCTGTCAGCCTATGCCCACTGACTATCATCACCACCTGCTACATGTACAGCACCTCTGTCCATTTCTGTCTGTTTTTATGCTTTTCTGACCCCCCCTACCTTCCTTTCTCCCTCTAAGCCTTCTTCATCCATTCCTCTCTACACATCCCACCAACCCTTCTTCTTTATATACACAAAATGGATGTCTTTACCACACAAAAAGACGGCCCTTATTTTCCTCCTTTCTGTCATATCTTATGGTTATTCTTGTGTAGTTTCCTCTGCTTGCAGTATTCCCCTTCCCTACTGTCCTACTGTGCCTTTTCTCCCCATTTTGGTGATAAACAGGGTTGCCACTTTGCTGTGTTGACCCTCTGTAGGCTACCTGGAGTGGCAGCTGTGTGGTGCTTCAGTGTGTACACATGACCTGTGCTGCTTGCGACTCCCTTGGTGGTGACACCTGCCTTATCAGTCATGCCCCTGTTTATAAAGCTATTCATCTACTGTGCCAGCTTAACACCACTCCTCCCCTTAAAGCGGCAGCTCTATTTTACTATGCAGTCGTCATTGGTATCTCAGTGTTTTGCTCACTCTAATACACATCTGATTAGCTCTGAGCTGCAACAAGCTACCTTGCATCACTCTATTCAACACTGAGTGAACAGCATTACTCTTTGAATCCCGCAGCCTTTTTTAGTTTATGTGACCCAAATGCATGTAGGTAAGTCAAATGGCAATAATTCTAAATGTCAGGTCCCACCCAGGCCTGGTTCCTGCTTCAGATCTATCGTTTGCCAGTTTATGCTTTCACTCCTCCACTGCCCTAAATAGAAAAAAATAGGCACCTGAAATGAATGAATGATATTGTTGCATAATACAAGATTATTTATAACTAAGTACTTTACTCTAATCTTCCTATAACAGAGCCTGGATTATTTATTAGCCTTGATATTTATGTAGGCAGTGTCACCTTTTTCTGTCACAAAGAACATTAGAGCTGTATCAGCAGTAAAGGTTCTGGACTTCTTGTCAATGCTCTAAACTATGTTGGCTACTGGTGCATGTGAAATATAGCTGTATTCTACATTTAATGTTTTGTATGAGAAACAATAACTTATTCTATGTACTGTCAAACATCAAAATATGTACTATGAAGTTTGCTGTAGAGTACATAGCAATGGTTTAAGTTTTGTTCTTTTAAATTATGTTAGCCATTAGAAATTAAAAATGTTAATTTGTTCTGGTCTGTGTGTGTGCTATGTGTGAAATGCATGTGTAGAGTTATAATTGTGCTACCACCGTGAAATAATGTACGAAAACGGATTCAGTCTGCCACTGTGAAATAAGTAACACATGAAAAGAGATGCAGCCTGCATGTCAAAAACAATAGTGCAGCTACTACAGTAACTGAATCAGTAAATGGAAGGAGCCGTTACTGTTTCATGTCCTTACCTCTGAATAGTTTCATATCTTGTATAAAGCAACTCTTAATGCCTTAAAAAGTAAGAATCTTGCAAAGTGTCACATTTGCATAAGCATATTTTATGTCGCTACATGGCTTTCCACTATGGTTTGTGGGAGAAAACTGAAGCCTCAGTGAATACTTCATGTGTACGGAAGATATAAAAGTCTGCAAGGTAACACCCCAACTTAAGTGTGCACACATATGTGGACAACACAGAATGGTCCTCTATTTCCCACATAAAGGGATTACATGATAATTTTTCCTTTACTTATTATGTTTTCTTTTTTTTACCAATATGACTTCATCATAGGTTCATAAGTTCATAGTTAAGTACTAGGATAGCTGCCCTTGTGGGCCATTTTAAGCTTAGACAATTTCCCTTTCAATGGTTAGAATCAAACCCTGTACCTTTTGACTAAGTATCAGGCATACTCCACTGGAATCCCTCACTGCCATCACTATTTCACTTTCCTCCATTTTGCAGTTTGCTCAGCTTAATGTCCTGGATTGAGACTGCCAGACTCTACTTAGTTGGCAACAAGAGCAATGGGTACCACTGATTAAAACAGTATGTAAGGGCCATAACTAGGCACTGCTAAATGGCCCCTTAAAAGACACAATATGTCATTTCTTAAGAGATACTCTGCATCAATATTCTATTAAATTAATCTGAAAGACATCTAACCAGTTTTATTCTAGTCATACGTGTAGTCATCAGTTATTCATTTTATCAGAGAAAAGTCTTAGTTTAGACCAATCATCCACAACCTACATTCAGACACGTACTTGTCATACCCAAATGGCTGATTTTGACTCAACTTATAGAAAATCAGACACAGCCTCCTTCAAGTCCCACCTATATCACAACAGTACTCAAGCATGAAATCTTGGTGGTGTCTGATACTGTGCATAATATGACTACATGAGTGAAGAAAGATGCTTTTTGTCATCTAGAATTCATACCAGAAAAAAGAATTCCACCTTAGCACTTCACAACCCTTATCTGTGATGCATTCCAACATCAGTCATGGCTACTTCAATAACAGAACTCAGACATATCCAGGCACTTACCATGTCTTTGTGAATTCCACCATCAACTCCTGGTAAGATGCCACAAACTGGAAAGTTGATGTATGTTTCCGTACACATTGTAGCCTTTTCGAAACTGAAGCCATAATCCAAACTAAACTTGAAAAGCGCAGTGAATCCCAAAGTACCCTGGTATTATAAACCCTCAACCACTGAAGGAAGTACAGTGCTTTCTGCAAACATTCCAAACAGATGATCCATTTAATTTAGGGGGAGGATATATTCCTCTTTTGGCAGTAGCCAACTCTGCCTGGTAGATGCATGGTTGAAAATAAAGTAATTATCTGTGTAAAATGACATGGAATCACAAGGAGTGCACAATCAATTGAGTAGAAACATTACCAAACACTGATGTCCTCATGTTATCCAGAATAGGAAAATCCACTCATTCCAAGTAACAGTCTAGTTAAACAAAACCTGACAAAGCTACAAAGGAGACAGTCAACTTATCAGCCCCCAAAGTTAGCAGAACTCCCAAGATGATAGTACAGCTAGTTTGCATTGACTTGCACTTTGGAAAAAAGATGAAGCTCAAAATGCTAGTTGGCATTTTTCAACTAACTGATTCAGTCTGGTTCTGTCATCTCACCATCCAATTGGACAGCCTCTTGGTGATGTCAGACATCTATGCGGCTATGGATAGAACAGCAATCAACAGCAATCAGCACACTATACTGCTACAGAGAGAATGGAGACTTCTGTATATTTTGTTGTAAAAAAGGAGAATAACTTACTGAATTGCTGCTTTTTAATCTGACGACAGCAGCAAAGGTGTTGACATTGTGCCTGGAATATCCAGGATAAGCTGCACGCATTTGCTTGGTCGATAAGGGGATAGATCAGATAAGTTGTTTTCAAGGTTTTTAACATTTTTTTTTCTTTTTTCAAATGGCAAGGCATTACATCTTTTTACATGAAATTAAACATACAGAACCTGCCAATCATGATTGTGCATGTTTAACTGATTGAATGACAGGGAAATGCTTATGTTTTGAAGACAACAAGGGGTTGTGGCAATGATAGGAACACTGCTGATTTTTACATTGCACTATAGGTGTGGGTTAAAGGAATAGGAATGATGCTGTAAGTGCAAAAGAGTTAACTGCAACCCCCTCTGATCCTAGCTTTGACCTTCTCACTCCAGATTCCCTTCTCATCAAACGTTTTTAGATACTTGAAGATGTTAACCTGTTCCACTATTTTCTCTTCTATCTCAGTTTTCAGCTATTTCTGATTCCCCAGTTTGCTGTCTTGACAACTAAGTTTCATCCCATCTCCCTATCATTTACTGAAGTGCTTGTTCAGATTCTGCTTGTAATGCCACATCATCTGCTTAGACTTACTTTGTTGATCTCTCCTCCAACTTGTTTGCTAACATAGTCCATCACCAGCATGATCAGCAGTGGGCTGAGATCTGAACCCTGATGCTCACTCACTGACACTGAGAATCCCCCTGTAAGTCTGAACACTGTTCAAACCTGTGTTGGTGAGTCCTTTTACATAACCTGCACTAATTCTGCCAGTGTTTCTATGACTGCACCATTACAAACTGTCCAAATCAGCTTCCTTGGGACCTTGTCATATGAATTCTCCAAACCTAGGATTGTCAAGTTGGATTCCTTCCACATCTCTAGCTTCTTCATAACTATCTGTCTCACTGTAAACATTGGGTTTATTTGTGTAGCATCTTAATCTGAATCTGAACTGCTGATCTCCCATCTTACTTTCCAGTACTTTGTGTACTGATTAATTACTCATCTCTTCCCTCACTTTCATGCAGAGTGACAGGAGTTTGATACCTCTGTACTGCCTACAGTTATGAAAGTCATCTTCGTTCTTATACACAAGCATTAGAATACTTACTCTCCAGTCATCTGGGATGCACCATTCTCTATATACTTCTATATACTGCTATGAGCATCCACTGGAGCCATTTCTTCCTAAACTCCCCCAAAATCTAGATCGCATCTGCTGTGACCTCATCTGAAATTCTATTTTCTCTTTGTTTTCCTTAGTGCAGTTTTTACTTCCTGTAGGGTGGCTGCCTCTTATTCTTTCATCATACGCTGATCAACCCATGAATGCTCCTCACTTCCACATTCCATACATGGTTAACATTTGCACTGACTCCCCATACTCTCTACACCTCTTTGTACAATCCAGAATTAAATATGATTCATCCCATATGGGAAAAAAACATGCTTTCAGCTGTCCACACTACTTAATCTCTTTCCCCATTTATTATCATCACGGTGGTACAGCGGTAGCATTGTTGCCTCACAGCAAGAGGTTCTCCCGTTCGATTCTCAGCTGAAGCGCCTTCTTTGTGGAGTCTACATGCCCTCCCCATGGTCGAGTGGTGTTCGAAAGACATGCGTGAATGGGCATGCCTTCGTTGAAGGTTGGGCATCGGGCTGGCACCTCAGGACTGTAAAAATCTACTGCCAATCATTAGCGGACCGGACTTCCGCTGTGGCGACCCCTAACCAGGAAAAGCCGAAAGAAGAAGAACAACATTAGGCACATGCTGCTACTTGTTATTTTCTGTTTTCTAAGTTACATATACTTCCCATCTCACAGACTATACTTTTCTGTAATCCACAACTTTTTTAATACCATGCACATCTTGACATATGTTTAGGAAAAAAAACATTTAGCTCAATTTCTTCGACCTCAACATACTAAATTGCAACAAGAATTTTCTTTATAATTGTATATTTAAAAATTGATTTACATAGTACTTCAGGGGAAATATATTACTTCTCCTGTCACATCCATTAACAATTTTTTCTGCTAACACAAATGTTTCAAAAGTTATTTCACAGAAAGGTTCAGCTCCTGTTTATATTAATGCCCTAATATCAGACAAACTGAATCCTAATGACATAACAATATTGTCTAAATCACAGTGCCTGTTTATTTGCTGTTCATCCATTGTTTTCACCCTCACTGCACAGGACTTTTCCTCCAGCTTTTAGCTGCTCCAGTCCATCTCCACTGTACATGCACATACTTTTCTTTCTGCAGTTTTTGACTGGAACCTGCTACTGTTGCTGCATCCGTTGTTCCTCTGGGACAACTGCTTTCAGCCTCTCTCTGCTTGCCACTCTGTGCTCCATCTTTCTGCATTCCTTACATCTAATTATGCCACTGGCTAGACCTGCCCCCTCTTCATATAATTGTTTACAGCTGCCTTCTTCCTTTCTGTCATCTCCCCATTGCCAAATATTTCATCCATCACCACACTTCATTGCATGATTTCTGACTCATGTGGTTCTCTTTTGGCTAGGGTGGAAGGTTGACATAGTGATTAAGGTGTTCACCATATAGGCACAAGGTGCAAGGTTTGATTCTTACAAGGGGTAATTAGCTGGGCTTAAAATGGCCCACAAGAACAGTTAGCCTGGTACTAATTTATGAACCTAAGGGTGGAAGGTTGGCATAGTGGTCAAGTGGCCACCTTATAGGCACAAGATGCAGGGTTTGATTCTTACATGGGGTAATTAGCTGGGCTTGGAATGGCCCACAAGGACATTTAGCCTGGTACTAATTTATAGGCTAGGTTGGCATAGTGATTAAGGTGTTCACCATATAGGCATAAGGTGCAAGGGGTAATTAGCTGGGCTTAAATGGCCCACAAGAACAGTTAGCCTGGTACTAATTTATGAACCTAAGGGTGGAAGGTTGGCATAGTGGTCAAGTGGCCACCTTATAGGCACAAGATGCAGGGTTTGATTCTTACATGGGGTAATTAGCTGGGCTTGGAATGGCCCACAAGGACATTTAGCCTGGTACTAATTTATAGGCTAGGTTGGCATAGTGATTAAGGTGTTCACCATATAGGCATAAGGTGCAAGGGGTAATTAGCTGGGCTTAAAATGGCCCACAAGAACAGTTAGCCTGGTACTAATTTATGAACCTAAGGGTGGAAGGTTGGCATAGTGGTCAAGTGGCCACCTTATAGGCACAAGGTGCAGGGTTTGCTTCTCACATGGGGTAATTGGCTAGACTAGGCTAGATAAGATAGATAGATAGATAGATAGATAGATAGATAGACAGATAGATAGATACATAGATAGATAGATAGATAGATAGATAGATAGATAGATAGACAGACATAGATAGATAGATAGATAGATAGATAGATAGATAGATAGATAGACAGATAGACAATACACTTTACTACATAAGACACAAGTACATCCTTTCAGGGCTGACTAGGAGCACTATCTTATTAAATGACTTACCAAAAATGACACAATATACAACTGGAGATTAACAGAATTAAACTCAGGACTACAGTATAAAACAAATTATGTTACTTTTAAAGGTGGGCACTAATTCCTAATTACTGCTAGACCTTGAATATTTGCATTTCCATGCAGGTGCTCTTACTCTGTTCTACTCAGTTATTTGTCTGCTGAAAAGGAGTTCTGCTATGGAACCCCAAATGTAGAAATGCCAAGGAGCCAATATGACAATAATTAATGCCTCAAACTCACTTTCACTTTGAAGTTATACTAAAAGTGATTTCATATGGCATCCTGTGCTTTTGGCAACTGATGTTTGAGGAATTTCACCTCAGCCACCTATAGACATATCCATAAAAAGTGATGCCTTCACTGGTTGTTGTTAATTACCCTCACAGAAGGCTTACTGTTGTGCAAAACTCTTCCTGTTATATAAGTAAAAGCAATAGAACAGCATATAACACTGAAGTCTCAGTTACTGGGTTACTTCAATACGATCTACGTCTGTAGTAATTGCCTTAAAATATATCTCCATCAAGTGTGTTACACAGGATAAATGCAAAGACGTTTTGTGTGTGATTTAATACATTTGTGTAAAACAAAAGTAATCACCAACAGTGCAGTTACATAATGCAGAAATTCTGCTGAACAAGATTACATCTCAGAATCTGCAGGCAGCCAATACTGTGAACACCGTAGATGGAACAAATGAGAACCACCAAAAAATCAGCTGCCAGCAGTCAAGTGTAGTAATCAATGCAGTAATGAAATGAAAATAGTCAGAACAGAAAATCACTGAGTTTGTCAATTACTTAATTTGATTGGTACAGCCCTTAAATTAATAGAAAGGTGACCAAAGGTAAAACAAATAACCTTTAGTCTATTAGTACAAAATTAATTTACACCTAAAAATGAATAGAATTGACATTAAAGGAAAAAATTCATTTGTGTTGTGCATTACAGGGATTCCTCGGTTTCTTTTTTTACTGACAGGTATTTGTAGAAAAGTCATTTAAAACTGAGATCAGAACAGAAATGTCCCATTAGATGTAAGGCTAAGCAATGAAATATTTCACAAGATATTTCTTTTGCAAGGCTTGCAGTATGACAGTAACTTCAGGTAACATAATATGTGGGTCTGCAATATATACTGTTCCAGGACAGAAGTGTGGCACACAGACTGCCTGCAGTTCCTGTATAGTTTTGGGAATATAGAAAGCAAAAGTACGGGGTTTCATATCCAAGAAAGCAGGGTGTGATTTCAAACTAAGCTACAGAGTCTCAACAACATAATACTTTAGGCAGCTGCATTTCACTTTAATAAATATAAACCTACAAAATCAGGAATACTGACTTCAGTCTACCAAAACATCAAAATACCGCAAAATACATTTTTATGATGCAGTCAAAAAAACATATGCAAAAATAAATCTTACCTATCAACATTATATAAAATTCTAAGATCGGAATTGATTCCTTTTGACTCATACTTTTGGGAATATTCAACAAAGATTAATAATGAAACCTTTTCGGAAATGAACAAGGAGCTATCATTAAAATCTATAAACTGCATTACTTTGTCACCTTTTTGGAAAATATTTACTTGGAAATATTTACATAGAACCTTTCTAACACCACATAAAATTGCCTTGAGTTATAAAAAAACGGAAATAAAATGGAGATGTGATGAGGTTATAGATGCTAACTGGTTTCACATGATGATTGAATGCAAGATGATTGCACAGTTTTGGTCTGAATTTAGAAATTTTGTTAAAGCGTTGTGGCCCGATAATTGTGCTATATCAGATTCCTTGACTTTATTTAATGTTCCAATTCCAGATTCCATACCAAAAGTACAAGTATATCTTCTCTGGCCAATTATAGCTATGGCTAGGAAAATTATTACAATAACTTGGAAAAGGAAGAACACCTTCACTTTTACCAAATTAATTTGCTTAGCAAAAAGTGTATATAATATGGAAATACACACATTATATAATAGAAAGTACGGTTATGTAAAATCTTACCATAATGGTAGATGTCCTCGCCTTCACTGCTGCAGTATTCGTAACTTTAGGGACGCGCTAATCCCTCTTTTATACCTAAGGTGGTTAATGAGTTGTCACTTAATCAGTCTATTAATCTGCCAACCTTTTTCCCCTGTCCACAATCTGACAGTGAGAGAGTGCTGCATACTTTGGATGTGCATAGACAGCTCAGATTATATTTGGATAAGACTAAGTCTATTAGAAAATCTGATCAGTTGTTTGTTTCTTTTTATCTTAGATCTTTGAGTCCAGCTGTATCCAAACAAACTATTTCTTCTTGGATTTCTAAGGCTATTTCCTTTTGTTATACCTTTCATGGCTACAGTCTTTCTTCTTTGGTCAAGGCTCGTTCTACTAGAGCGGTGGCTTCTTATGGTGCTTTTTTCAAGGGTTTAGATACTAATTCTATTCTCGAAGCAGCTACCTGGTCTTCTGTGCATAAGTTTACCAAATAGTACAAGCTGGATGGTATCTCTAGAGCTAGGCCCAGTTTTGCTAATGCTGTTCTCCATGACTTCTTAGGGAATTCTCCTTCTCCCCCCCCTCCCACGTTTCCTCTTCAGCTTTGGCATTCTCCTGAAGGTTACAAATACTACAGCAGTGAATGTAAAGACATAGTACAGTTGTGTAAAATCTTACCGTAATGGCAGACATCCTTGCCTTCACTGCTTCAGTATTTGCTCCCTCTCTTCTTCCCCCTAGTCATTTCTTTCCTGGATGTACAAGTTACATTTTGGGTTCCTTGGACTTGTGTTCCTAATGGAGCAATCAATTCGTTTATGGTAAGCCTGAACGTCACCTGTATGCCCTACAGTACATGCAAGCAGCATTTGACTGATGTTCAGATGTACCTTTTAAATGCAGCAGGAGGTCTTTGCTGTACTGGCCGGACAATGGGCTTCCATGGCAGGGATCATGAAGGTTACGCATACTGCAGCAGTGAATGTAAGGACATCTTCAAATCATACATACAAACTTATATCTTGGAAAAAGCTTAAATAATTATTAGAAAAAATATTAATGGTTGATTCATTGTCATATCTTGTCGTGGACTTTGCATATACCTTCTTGTTTCTAGTTTTCTTGTATATTAGATAATTGTTACATTCTGTTATTAGTTATTTTAATCAAAAATGCAATACAACATTTTTATAAAAAATAATATGCAAAAGTTTACATTTGCAGGGATGAAGCCCCTCCAATTTGAGAAATACAACAACACACAGTTGTGGAGTACAGTAAAACTGTGCACAAACACCCAGTGGTATATATAAGTAGAATGGTGACAATGGGTATGATCTTTGCCTCATGTTTCTAGGGACTGAGGTTCAATCTTTGTCTCTACTTTCTTTCTGTGTAGAGTCTGCATGTCACCCCTGTATCTGAATGGTTTTCTATGGGTACTGTAGTCTTCTAGCATATTCTAATAAATTGCTGCTTGCCTAGCTACATATAAGTGTATACATGTAAGTGCGCAGCATTTACCCCTGCCTTTGTTGGTCAGGTTGTGGCAGAAAAGGGCTCATGGGTCCACTCACTCAGTTAATAAATGATAAACAAACACACATGCAAATAAATAAATAAGGTCAGGAATAGCAATTAATAAGCAAAAATTAACCTTTCAAATTATACAATTTAATTCTTGGCAACAGTCTATACAGAGATCTTTACTGGGCCAGGGTCCACATTTTCAGGTTCAGGAGTTGCATATTCATGAGGTCGAAGCTGTCATTTTATTCAAAATATAACAGTATACTGTAATTACAGTGAGGAATGGAATGACTTTATTAAACAACAGCAGAAATGCATTCCTTATGGTCATGCCTCCATACTTTATACTCAACGGCTCCTCCCATATGCACATCTGATGATCAGACATTCCTAAACTTGTGCACACTTTCCCTCTTCTGGCCATTATTCCAGTACCATGTTCCATACAAGTGACGGAGGGAAGGACAGTTGTCATTCAACCTCCTCTAAAATATTTACTGTAGAAGAAGGCACAGTGCAAAGAGTGAAATATTAAGGAGGAGGCTAAACTCTTCCAGTCATATCACAGAATAGCAAATTCAATTCATCTAACTGTCTATATATATATCCATCTGTTGTTGGAGAGGGGGATTCCCAATATTAAGCTAAGAACAGACTTTAGTTTCATATACTGTTGGGGCATCACTGATGTGCAGATGTATTGTTAGGGGCAGTAGCACTATACTACTCTGAAAGGAACTGTCACATTTGTTGTGTTGGATGGTATAGTCAGAAGGACAACAGGCATACATTGTTCAAGGTCACAATACAAAGATACCTGCACTACTGTCATGATGAAATCAGCACACATACAGAAAAAAAACTGCACTGATCAGTTTGGACCAGAGCCGGATGATGGTCAAATGGGGCCCTAGGCAAGGTAATGGATTGACCTCCCCCCCCCCCACAGCCATTCCAATGTCTCATTACTAGATTATTTCTCCCCAGTTACCATAAACATTGTTAAAACCTCTCAGTGTGTGCACTATTTCCTTCTTTACTTCTACAGTGATTACAGAAATTTGGATTGAATGTAAAAGTTTTACATTAAATTTTATAGCACAAACACTGATAGACATTTGGTAAACAAAATACAGTCTCACAATGAAAACAGACTTAGCAGTAACAGTAAACGTCTCTGCTCTTGAAACTCACATTCACTGAAACAGCACTGAAACCCACATTCAAAGAAAATGCATCTGACTAGTATTGGATAAAGTTTACCGTTGGGTTGTTTTCAAACCATAGGTTCCTTGCACACATTTTTAGGACCATGCATACATGCATGTGTTCTTTGATTCACCTTCCTGATTGTATTAAATTATAGTCCTTGTATAATACAGCACCACTTGATAGAGGGCATTTTAAATTTGAAGTTTTGAACATTTTTCTAGTAAGGGATGAAATAAAACATATGAACCGATAATGACAAAACATTTCAACCATAGAAGGCCACTCAGACTTCTGTCATTACAATCCACCAATGTTAAGTCAATATACACAATCTCTGCAGAAGTACAAGTCATCTGAATAATTCCACATTAAGAGATCTGTAACTAATGAAGAAGTTGCTGCTAGGAAACAACTTTATATCTCAGTGTCTCATCTACAAATTCAGTGTCTGCTGCCCTTGAAGAATAAATTTCCTATGCTAAATTAAAAAAAAAATTGGTAAGCTTGGATGATATACTGACAACATGTTCATAGTTACTAGGCATCTCAACCAAAGGAGGACATACTCAGGACTGCAGCACCCTCAACCCCATAGAGTACAATACAGTGTCCACAATCCATCTACATGCTGTGGGAGTAGAACTCATAGCCTTCTGCATCAAAAGCAAGTAAGTGACCTGTTGTATCCTAACACTGCTTTCAAATTCTATAGCACAACAGTGATGGCCATTTGAAAAACAAAGCAGTTGCACATTTAAGACAGACTTAACATGAGCAGCAGTGAACTTCTCTTCCCTTGATACTCACAATTCCTTGAAAATTAACTGAACCTCAGACTTCCTTGAAAATGCACTAAAACTCACTTTTTTGAGTAGTTTGGTAGTTGTGTAGAGGATTAAGGCTTTTGTCTCCTGTAAGCAAGGTACAGGGTTTGAGCCTGAGTATATTAACTAATCTGCCATCCCTAACTAGGGCATTTCACACACACACACACACACACACACACACACACACACACACACACACACACACACACACACACACACACACACACACACACACACACACACACACACACACACACACACACACACACACACACAAACACATCTTACAAATGGATGGAATGTCATTTGTCCATGCAAGTGTGTTTCCATGTCCAGGGCAGCTGCGTTTGTCAGGCAGCAAGTGTGTATTTAAATTCTGCACATGGAACATGAAAAGCAACAGGTGCATGCATTGAGGATGCACAGAAGCAGAGGGTGAAGGAGCAGGTGTGTTCGTTGATACACGCAGGGATTGCACAGATGCAGAGGGTGTAAGCAACAGGTGTGTGTGTTAACACAGACACAGGGATGCATAGATGCAGAGGGTGTTCTTAAAGAAGAGCACCCTTAAAGAATGCGTCATTTTTTTTATTAAAAAAGTATATGTTGTGGCAGCTTCCAGCCAGCAGAGGGCACCTCCGAACCAGCAGGCCCTAAGGGACTACCTAAGTCATCTAGTGCTGGATCCGGCTCTGGTTTGGACAAGCCATAGAATCAAAAACAAGAGCTAAGGAAGCCAGCATATAGAAATCAGTATAGCTCTTTGTAAATTAAAAGTTCTGTTTGTATCCATACTCTTGGCTGCAAAAATTTTGGATGTAAAGTATGATCTGTTCTAATTTATTATGTAGCACAATAATAATTCATTTTGCAATATCTGAGGGATGTACTATGATACATCTCCCTTTAAAACAGTAACAAAGACATGACAGGAAGCAAAGACTGCCTGGGTCTACCAACTCTGTTCTTTATTCAGCTCCAAACATAAGGTGCTATTACAATCAAATATGTTACACTTTATTTTAGAAAAAAAAAATCCCCATTTGTTTCATATGGCCTTCAATCCTCTACCATTTTGAACATGGCACTTACTGCAGGAAGCTGTTACATACATCCACAAACAAATGCTTGCATTACTGGACTTGCAATTTGTTTTTCTGAAATGTCATCCTTCTGAAATTTAACAGTTCAATCAAGACATCAAAAACTGCCTAACATGCCTTCCCCATTCACTCTTAAGTCTCCACACATATGATTTCAGGTGCAGACTTTTTATTTGTTAACTGTCCCCCCCAACACAGGACCGGCCCTCTGGCTGACCTCTGCATTCACTGTCACACTCCTTGGGTACCCTTTCAGCTTCTTTCTAGCAACCACAAATGTATCATTAGGCTGTATTGTCGCCCCAATTACTTTGGAAGTCATCCTTATGGTGTAATCATGAGCACCAGGGAACTAGAAACTGATGTGATTATCGAGGCAGCGAAACAATGACGTCGACACACCTAATGTGTACGACTGTCCATTCAGTAAAGAACTTAGTGTTACTCTCTGTAAGCCTACGGTTGGCCTGTGAGACTACTAGTCTACACCAGAGGTTGCAAACTGACCACTCCATTCTAACACTACCAATCAATCATAACAGTGGCCTGAGTCCATTAATTAATTGAGGTCACCAGCTGCAGTGCAGGCCAAAGCCTTGCTACTGGGACATCTGTTGCAGACATTCTAACAGTCTAATGACAATGTTACATATACCTATAAAAGGACTTGGTGCCCAGAGCTTTATATAGCACTTGAGATAGGGTCCCAGTAATGGCCTCTACAAAGAGACAGTAACTTTCCTTTTTCTACTAGCAGCATTTGTCTATATGTATCGTGAAATTCTCACACATCTTCTTTCTACCATTTCATATTAACTTTGTATACTCAATTCAGCTGAAGTACATTTTACAAGATCCCGGAAAACTTTGTTGCTAAACGTATTTCACTCTCGAACCAATGTGCAGTTATAACTGTAATTTTCCTGTAAGGTTAAGAATCTTACATTAGAAAAATTAATACCTTACTGGTAACTGATTGGCTGAAATATTGCAAAGAGAAATGTTTTATTATAAACAGATGCCAGGGAATGAAAAGTATTAATGGATTTTTCTCTAATATCACCACATTATTGTATTACTCGTTCACATATTTTCTGATGCCATCTTTATCTTATTCAGGTTGCAGGGGAGTTGTAAAATCTTTTGGCAAGCAGTAGGCCAAAGACAGAGATCCAACTCTGGAAGGAACCTAGTCCATCAGGGAACATGCACAAGCAGACACACAAAAAAAAAGTTAATATAGAGGCAGTTTACAGGACTACCGGTCCACTTACAGGATTCCCAATGTATTTGGGATGTGGGAGGAAACAAGAGCACAGGCAAAACCCACATAGACACATGCAGGGCTTGCAGATTCCATACAGAAGGTACCCAGCTGGACAAGAAACACAGAACTAAGAGCTGTGATGCAGAAACATTAACCATAGCAGCAGCTGCATGCCACCCATAGGTCAAAAACAATCAAGTTTAACTGTGCATTTATCACAGATGTGCTCAGTAAATACAATCTTCATCGTAGAAGAAATATTTGAACAATTAATCTATTTTCCTTGGTTATCTCATTCTGTCAACACAGAAATAGAAACATCCAGTATTATATAATACTTTAATTACAACTCATTCATGACCAGATTATATATCACAATATCATGGACAAAAAAAAAAAATTTAAAGAAAACGTTTACTGATGTTGGTAAACGTTGAACTAACACACAGTAACAACAACTGGCCAAGCAAATTAGAATACAAATGTCCATTAATACATATTGTAGGGAATCACAAATTTCATAGACAACATAAATTACTTCAGCTTGAAAGCTAAAGGGCCTATGCCAATGGCATAAAGGGATAAAAATCCTGACTATGGTCCAGGTGATCCAAGTTTGAATAGTGGTCCTGGTGCTTGATGGCACAGGCAGTGTGAATGGTATCCTAGGAAGGAGAGTGGCATCTACCTGCATCTGGGGACTAGACTAAAGTGAGGTTCCTGATGGCAAGGCAGGTACTCTGGTACCAAAGGGAATAAATAAGTGGATATAGGTAGTGCTGCCTGCATTATGCTCATTGCAATCCATTACGGACTTCCTTCCTATAAAAATTGCCAGTGTATGCATATTGATACTTGGTCTCAACTCTTACCACTCACTAAAGGGGAGAATGTCTGTCTCAGAGGTTAAAGTCTAAGAGGTCAGTTTCTACCTGCATAGGGAGGGGTCTCCTCCAGGGTTACAGCAGGATTCAGCCCTCACCTTTAGGCTATCTAAACACATGGAGGAGGGGAAATTGGGATGTCATAGGGGATAAGGACTGCGAGGTCACTATCTCCCTGGAGATGGAGACCTCCTGCAGGGCCTAGCAGAATTTAGCTGGGGACTCCTCACTTAGCAAGGGATAATGAGAAGATTTATGTAGAACTATGCTGACATCACCATCAAGTGGAATAGGGGCACATAAACAAGTCCATAACAGGTAAAAAATGCAAGCTGAAACACAGCAGTATCAAAGGAAAATTCAAATCTGGTTCAATATAATTAACAAGTCTGTAACACAAACTATATGCAATAATGTTAAAATACTACATGAAGAACTTAATAAAAAATGAAAAAGAATATGGAATGCAGCACCCGAAAATTTTATAGACAATTAACATGACAGCATATGTAAAAATGTGAAAATAACCAGAATGAGGTAAACAAACCAAGTAAACTGAAATAAAATGACAAATCAGTGTTATGGAGAATGATTTACTACACTTATTCAAATACACAATAACTTTATGGTATTTTCCTTCTTCGTATACACACAAGTTTTAGAGATGCAGTGATCTAACTACAAAGAATTGTTGAAAGGATAGTGATGGGAATGACTTTACTGGACAGTTTGTAAAGTTTCTGAATAAGAGTGGTCTGATACAAAAAGTATTAGCATTGTTTTCATAAAATAAAGATCATCCTAACTCCTCTATAGCCAAGTTCCCAACACGACGCACAAAATGAAATGGATATATCTGGTATACCTCATCTCAGCAAAGTACCAAATCGTTGACAGAAAGCTGGAGGCAAAGCACATGAGAAAACTAACGAGAGCAGACTGGGATGCTAGCCGTGGAAATGATGAAGTACATTGTTTAATTGGAGTTCCCTGATGAGACATTAGTAACAAAATGGTTGCTGCATTCTCAGTGGTAGGACAGGGCCACTGCAGTGTGTCTGCATCTGAAATAACAATAATGTGCTTGTTAACGGCACATAAACTGAAGTGCATTTGGTGGAGGGGGCTCGCAATCTGACAATATGTGAGCAGGAAAGGCTTCATGGTGAGTGGCTATATGGAAATTAGGAATTACAGCAAAAAAATTAAGTTGTGCAATTTGATGAGGAAACTGGAGGGAAGTCTATGTGCCCTAAATCTGCAATGGACACATGTATAATATATATATATATATATATATATATATATATATATATATATATATATATATATATATATATAATGTGTGTGTGTGTGACTTCTGCAGTACCATGCCATATACATGTAGTTCTTACTTCTATGGAAGTAAACTTTGTTAATTTACAAACAGCTGTTTCATTTATCATTTTGTAACTCAGGTACAATAGGTTTGTTAGCAGCTTAAAATATATGTCAGCAGTTTAGTCAGATATGCTGTTAAAACTTATGCCACTATTATTTCTGCCTTGGTAAGTGCTTATGGAAATAAACAAGTATGCTTCTAGCGTGTTTTGTACAACATAAATCTGTGCAGTCCTTTCACACATGCTCAGATAGTTTCCCACACCTTAAGACATATTAGCACAGAAGTGAAGGTAAAGCAAACATTTTGCCATAAGCACAACAGAAGCTATTTTTGTTGTTATGCTTCACAAATGAATGGTATTACACTAGCAACTAAGAGAGACTGACCCAAGAAAACTGGATGAATGTGGAATATTTTTCTGTCCATAAAATGTAGTTTCACAGTCAGCAGCTTTGGGTGATTTATATGCTCAACATTTTCCATTAAGTGTTCTTTACCATGGCAAATACAACAAATGTGCCAGGAAGCAGACATACATTTGCAAAATGATCCGTTTCAAACTGCAATGAATGCATGCCTAATTGGATCCTGCTTTAATCTCAAACCTTAACGAAAACATATGGCAGTACAGCCAGATCAACAGAGCTGTTTATGATGACCTAGAGAAATGGTGTGAGGGACAGCTCATGAACCAATATGTCTTAACTTGCAGGTCTATGTTTTAAGTAAGTAATAAGGTTTTAAAATGTATGGATCCAAGCTGACAACAGCATAGCTCAGGTCCATACAATGGCACAAGATACTTGCTCCATCTAGAAATCTGTGGAATTAGTTCTACTGCTCATTTGTAACTCCTTAATACGTGCCATATAGGTTCATAGCTGTATACTAAGCTAATGACCACTAGGGCCCTTATAAGCCTAGCCATGCAACCGAAATGAGACCCACGCATTTGATTTATATCTAGAGAGACAGGGATTTAAGGTGATCAGTATAAGACATTGTGTTTACTCCTTGTATTCTTTTTGGAAGGAACCTTTGTGGATATTCCATTTCCTGCATGCATCTAGTCACGTACATACCGAAGGAGGCATTGTACTCTATGATGGATCTGATGATGGCTGAGTATATTGGTATGATGACCTCTCTGGACCTAGATGCCAAGCCCTTGCTTATAAGTACGAAGCATCTTCTTACTACCCAGGGCACATCATGGTTGAAGACTAGGTTACTATCTACATGACTTCCCAGATCCCTGAATAATGAATCAAGTTTAGGAGTGTTGTATTGATGACAAAGTTACCCAACGGTGGCCAATTTCCCAAAAGTTACTATAATGCATTTCTTGGTATTGAGTACTGAGTTTTAATCCATGGCTTTGGCATCAAGCATTTGTCTGTGTTAGACCTTCCTGAAGGGTGTCCTCATCTTGGAGGGTTTCAATGACTGCTCACAGTTTGCAATCATCTGGGAATTTGGTTAGCCAGATGCCTTTGACATTGTCTTTGACATCAGGGAAGTAGATGCCAAAGAGGAGTGGGCCTAGCAAAGAGCCCTTATAGAGTCCACTGGTGACCAGCCTCACTAATTCTAACCTCCTAGGTCTTATCAGTGAGCCAGCATGTTATAAAGGGATTTAGACCCAGTTTTGTAAGTTTGTTGTCAATGCCCAAGTTTATTACATCAAATGCTTTAGCTAGATCTGGGTAGGGAGTATGCACAGTTTTCCCACATCCATTGCCTTAGAGACCTTTTTAAAGAAGTCCACTAAATTCAGTAAGCATGGCCTTCTTTTTCCAAAGCCGAACAAGGATGGATTCAGTGTCTGGAGGTCTCCAATGTCCTCATTGATAATTTCCATGATAATTTTTTCCATGGCTTTGCAAATAAGATTAGTCAGTCTAATGGGTCTAAGATTTGTTGAAGGCTTTCCCCTTATGAAGGGGGATGACCACTGCAGCCCTCCATTCATGTGACACAAAGCCTGTTTTAAGACTATAGTTAAATAATGACTCCAAGATCCTGATAAGTCATATTTTAGACTGATCAGGAGTCATCATGGAATGGTATTGGGGCCCATTGTGGTCATGCCTTGGCTTTAGTGAGCACAGCTAGTACATGCTCCTTAGTTATAGATGGAGGGGTTATATTTAAGGGTATTTTTTGGTGGATGGTTAGGGGTGATAAGGGGGTAAAGTTGGAACTGAATTTTTCTGCTAACAGGTTCGCTACATTGTCAGGCTTGATGAATGTGGTACCATTAACCGCCATTTCAAGTCCATATGCAATGGGGCAGTGCCAGGGGAACTACACATCTCTGTGCTGATGTTCCTCCTACCTGGGACTCACCATATGCTAACACTAACATCTAACTGCTATTATTTCCAGTATCAAGAGTAACAACACTGCAACAGCCTTACCTGCTGCACATATCCCACAGCCCTCTGGGTCACCTGGGTCATAATCAGGGCTTTGTCCATCTGCCTCAACACAATTGGCCTCATTACTCACTTTTAAATACCTTTATTAAATTATCACTTAATACACAGATAAACATACCTTAACATAAACATCGTATTACTTTTTTCCATTTACATACGTTATACATCACATATCTTTTTTGTACAAGTATCGTAAGTACAACATTACATAAATTGTTGAATTCCTGCCTGCATTCCCTTAAACATCACTCCTCCTGAACAATACTCTATATGTATTTTTCTCACAATTTCCATTTCTATGTAATTTGATACTTCTCTTTTCTAAACATCCTCCTTCCAGTTCTTTAATCTCTTTTACAACAGTTAATCCTTCAAATACAGTTAGTTTAGACTTTGAATTCCACTTTCTAGTAATTGTTTTTTGGAAGTCAACAGAATTAAGCTTAATAAGGCCTTTCTATGTCCAGACAGTTCTGATCCTGTGTCCCAGCTCAAAAAAATCAAGTCCTTAGTTAACAGCCATTTTCTCAACCAATATTTCTGACAAGAGTAATCTCTCTCTCTCGGGAATTTTTAAAATCTGCCAACTCATTACACTACCAAAATACACATTCTCACTTACTTCTTTCTTCTTCAGCCCACCACCAATGGTTGCTATCAACCTCTGAATAAATTCTTTAAAGACTGTTTGGGGTATAAAAATACCTATAAAAACACTTCCAAACACATATGCTAAAGCTTCTGGACTTTGTTGCATTCTTAGGAGCCATGCATATGTCCTCCCATTGTTCTGTTGTAAATTGCTTTTTCAGTCTCTCTTCACAATCTTCTCTAACCTCCTCTGATTGATTCCTATAGTTAGCATGCAATATTTTATGTGCCCTACTCTTATCCCTTTTTAAACAGCAGCTTTTGTTCTAGACTCAACTAAAAACTCCACCAAAGCAAATCTTTCACTTAAGATTCCTCTATCCCTTTCTTTTATGAAAGGAGGAACTCAGTGAAAGAGACACCTTAGCCAATCAGAGTTTAACATTTGACAACTTTGCCAACCAGAGTTTAACATCTGACAGCTTAGCCAATCAGAGTTTTTCATATTCACAGAGTCACTGTTGTCCTTCATTAAGCTGGATACTTAGTCATACGAGGAACCTAGAAATTTGCTTCAATGGCTGATGCACTAGTGTGATACTTTTTGTTTAAAGTATTCGGTGATATGCTATGTGATGTAAATAAAATAAGAACAGGATACATTCAATGCAATTATTTCTGCATTGTTTCGAAGTATCACTGAAAAAACTGACCAAAACTAAACCATTCTGAACAATAACAGAAGACTGTATCACCTGTGTGTGGTAGCTGTCTGGAAGAAGTCTGACCAAACTACTCATCACAATGAAATGGCCAAGTACGGGAATAACTGTTACTTTACCTTTTAGATACATAATGTGCCAAATAGCACAGCCAAGTGTCCCATGGATCATAACCTAATTAATCATAGAATACTTTTTCAAAACAAAAGTAATTAAAGATATCTTTTTTCATTCAGAATAAGTATTTCTTTAAAATGGTTTATTACCTGAATTAGTAGGACATATAATATTGCATGATAACTATAGAAATCAATCACAGAAGGACGGAAAGGATTGGGAAGAGAGAATGGATAAGCATTTCACAAAGAAACAATGGGAGGATAGATGTATGCAACAAAGTCTAGAAGATTTAGGATCTTTGCTTGGAAGTATTTGCAGAGCTATTTTTTATACCCAAGTAGAATTTTTCCTCAGGTAGATTGCAAATGTTGGAGGTATGATGGGGAAGCAAGAGATAACTGTGAACATATTTTTTGGGATTGTAATGATTTGGCAGGGTTTAAGTATTCAATGTAGACTACCCTGTCAGAAATACTGGGTGAGCAAATTGGTTAACTAAGGAAATTATTTTTTAAGCTAGGTAACAAAATTGGAATTGCTTAGACACAATAAGGCCTTGCTGAGTTTAATTATGGTGGCTGCAAAAAAGCAATTCCTAGAAAATGGTAATTAAATTAATTTACTTATTTGACATTTGTTGACCAGATTAGTCCGACTAAACTAGTGTCCTTTTTCAGTGGGGTCCTGGGGAGAAAAGCTTCACAATTAAATAATAAGAAAAGAAGAAATGCAATTTTTGACAAGGAACATTTAAAGAAGTAGTAATAATATAATACTAAAATAATATGTACATAGTAGAACACTTGATTCATATGAATAAGAAGCAAAGTTTAAATTCTGTAGTTGTTTCTGAGTATTGCTAAGTACAGGTTATACATAGCGATAAAGTTTTTTGCTTTTAAAAGGCTAGTCAAGACAAGGGAAGAAAAGGCAGTTAATTATTGGGTGAAACAAGCATCAAGTAGAATGTAGCTCATCAGACTATGTGTTTAGTAGGGAGAACAGCAGATTGTGAGAGTGTTAACTTGTACCATCTAAAGATAGATGGACATGGGGAAACAAATGACAGTAGTTAGTACTCAGGTGGTATAAAGTTGGTAGGGGTTCAGGAAGGCTGTTTACAGTGGTATGTCCAGGCATTAGTGAGAAGGTTTTTAAGAGCAGTTTTGAATTTTGGTAGGTTGCTTATGTTTCAAATGGATTGGAGGAGTTTGTTCCAGGAGAGTACTGGGAAGTAGCTGGAAATGTTTTGTCGTACAGATCTTTTTGGTTTGTGAATTGCTAATAGATTTTGCTCAGAGCTTCTGAGTGTCCTATGTGGGATGCAGGGGGAGATGATTGAGGAGATTGCTGGGTAGAAGGAAGGTTTGAATAGGATCGAATGTATGACAAGCAGTTGAGAGAAATGTAGCTGTTCAGGGAATTCTATCCAGTTTATGGTCTTGAGTGAGAGGCAGTGGTGGGATTTGTAGGTTTGGTTGGCAGCAAATCTAGCAATTTTGTGGTAGGTGGTTTCAAGTTTGGATAGAAGGGTAGTCTGCAAGTTGGTAAGGGTTTGGGAGTTGTAGAAGAGACCAGGGAGAAGGTAGGCTTATGTAAGAGTGAGTCGGGATTTGTTACCCATGTTTTTGGTGAGTTTTTTAATGCAGTTGCATACATGAAGGTCAAATTTGAGCTGGTCATCAATGATGCAGCCCAGGAACATTGTGTGTGTTTCAACTTGGATATAAATGTTGAGGGATGTGATGGAGAAGGTGGGTTTAAGGAGATCGAGAGATTTAGGAAGGAATAGTAGGAGCTTCGTTTTCTTAGGGTTTAGATTTAGCTGATTTTTAGTGAGCCAGTTTTCAATGGATGTGAAGGACTTTTGTGCTTGAGAGTTCAGATCTGTGAGATTATCAGAGATGGTGATGACTGTACAGTCATCAGCATATTGTATAAGAGAAGATAGTACAAAGGAGGTGCACAGGTGGTTAGTGAAAATATTGAACAGTAAAGGACCTAGTACTAATCATTGAGGGACTCCCATTTTAATGGGAAGAAATGCGGATAGTGTGGTAATCCATTTAACTGACTGTTGTCTGTCTGTAAGGTAGCTTGCAAAACAGGAGACAGTAGAACTAGAAAGATTTAGTTCAGAAAGTTTAGCAAGGAGCAATGAGTGACAGACAGTGTCGAAAGCTTTAAACAGGTCAAGGAAATTACTGTAAGACCAGTTTGTTGTTGTGTCTGGTATGTGAGATTATGTTGGTAAAGGAAATGAGGGGTAGAGGTACTGTGGCATGGACGTAATCCATGCTGTGCATGGGTTAGTAGATTTTCCTGGTGTAGATATTCTGATTTGTTTGTGCACACACTTCTCTAGGATTTTGCAGAGAGGTAACAGGATTGCTATTGGCTTAAAGTTTGCAAGTTCTGTGGAGTTACCTCCTTTATGTATAGGTAAAGTATAGATTTTTTTCCAGATAGTGGGTACTTTGGATTGAGTTATGGAGTGATTTAAAATTATGGAAACAGGATAGGCAAGTGAGTTAGCAGTTATCATTTGAAATATAGGTGGTAGGTTATCAGCTGAGGTAGAGTAAGGTGTCAGTTTTTGGAGAAGATGTTTGAAGCTTGTTGGGACTGGTTTGAGTGAGAAAGAATTGTGTTGCTCAGAGGGGGTGGGAGGGTCTGGAGGGACAACTGAGTTGGAAGATGGTAGAAGTTTACTAACGGTGTCTATAAAACAAGAGTTGAATATGGATGCTGTTTCTTGGGGAGTATTATTTGGACAGGGGTTGGTGTATTTGGGTTTCCAGGTTGAAGTATATGATTAATGGAGTTCCAGAATTTTTTAGGATCACTAGTATGGGAGGTTTGGGGTTTGCTATAGTAGTTCTTTTTGTCTTTATTGATGTGTTTTTTGGTAAGGCTGCATAGCTACTTGCAGGTTTGAAGGTGGGGAAAATATTTAGTTTTAGTCCAAATTTTCCAGGCCTTTTATCTTTGGTGCATTGGAGAGCATGTGGTTTGCGATAACCAGGAGGAGTCAAGGGATTTGACTTTGACTGTTCGAAGGGGGGCTAGTGAGTTGAGTGCATTGAGAAATATGGAGTTGAATTTTTGAACTGCTTTGTCAAGTTGTATGTGGGTTAGGAAAGTTAGGAATGACGAAATCAACTATACCATAAGTCGTGAATATAGTAACAGAGATAACAGAACTGGAACTGGGATCTTAAGAAAATGGTAGGAGCAAATTACACAGAGAAAATGGGAACTGTGGGAACAATACAAGCAGAATAATGTTTTGGAGGAGGAATGAGGTTTAAGGGAAGGCAGGAAATGAGTGAGCATTGTAATGTTTGACTGACAATGACTGGATAGACTATAAGTGAGGTATGGTTTGTTTTCATTTAGACCATTAATAAAAATGCAACATTTCCTAAACAAACATTTTATAACAGGAAAATGATAACACTCATCTCTCTTGACAGTACTTGAACTTGGATCTGCACAGTTCTTGGTCTTCTTGTTTTGAATTTTAATAATAACTGCAAATTGGGTAACACAGTCAGAGGTGTAGCTGGCTCAACCACCACCCGGAATTAGTGCCCCACCCTCTTACTGAAAATGTACAGTTGTGTACTCTTACCATAAATGCAGATCTTCAACTGTATTCACTGTTGCAGTCATCACACTTGGGTTATCTGCCTGCAGGTAGCCCTCATCCGGCCGAATACCAGAGACTTAGTATTTCTGCATCAGTTGCTGTCACGCCAGGATTGACGTCAGGCCATCAGGGGTAGAAAAACAGGCAGACGACACCATTACATCAGTTTTTCTTGGACCAAATGTCAGGAGCCCCCCCAAATAGGGAGCTAGGTTATGGTGGGGAAAAGTAAATACCAATACCCCAGAAGGGGTTAGTAATAGCCATAGATAGGAGACAGAGAGAGAGAGAGAGAGAGAGAGAGAAAACCAGGGGGCTGGAGGGATGGAAACCAGGACTGCAACAGTGAATACAATCAAACATCTACATTTATGGTAAGTGTATACAACTGTACTATGTTCTTCTTGTTTCACTTTTGCAGTCATCACACTTGGGTTGATTCCCAAAGCTGAAGAAGGGTGGAGGCAGTCAAGAAGAGTTAGGGTTGGTTAGTAGGCCTTGCAAAACTGCTGTAGCAAATCCTGCCCTGGATTAGGAAAAGACAGGCAGGTAGTAATGCTTGGTGAAGGTGTGTACTGAACTACAGGTAGCAGCTTCCATTATGTCCCTGGTAGGGACTCCCCTGAGAAAGGCTGTAGAGGTAGATGCTGCCCTAGTGGAATGTGTTCTGACTTCTGAGGGGTTGGTTTCCCATGGTGCTTGTAGCAGAAATGGATGCAGTGTGCTTTCCATTTGGAAATAGTTTATTTTGAAATGGCCTTGCCCTCTTTCCCTGTTGCAAAGCTGACTAGTAGCTGGTCAGATTTTCTGAAGGGCTTAGTCCTATCAAGGTAGAATCTGAGCTGTCTGTGCATGTCCAAGAAGTGCAGGATCATTTCCCCTTTATTTTGAGGATTAGGGAAGAAGGTTGGCAAATGGATGGATTGATTGAGAGCCACACTGGACACCACTTTAGGCATAAAGGAAGGGTTAGTCTTGAGGGAAACTCTGTCAGCATGTAAAATAATGAAGGGTTCCACAGTCATCAGTGCATGTAGCTCAGAGACTCTTCTAGCTGAAGTGATGGCTAGAAGAAAGGCTGTTTTCCAAGAGAGGAATTTTAACTCTGATGATGCAGCAGGTTCAAAGGGGGGAAGTGTGAGCTTTTTCAGTACAAAGTTAAGGTCCCAAGCAGGGGTGGGTGCTCTCCTTGGTGGCCTTAAGTTGTTTGCCCCTCTCAGGAACTGTTTGATAAGAGGGTGTGAGAAGAGAGGTGGCTCAGTGTTGTAATGAACAGAAATGGCTGAGGCATGTATTTTAATGGAGGAGAAGGACAGGCCTTTGTTTAGGAGATCTGCTAAGTAATCCAGGATAAGAGGCAGGGAGGGCAGCGTTGTGTCCTCTCCTTTAGACTGAATCCATGAGCAGAACCTTTTCTACTTATCAGCATAGGATTTTCTTCTACTGGGTCTTCTGGCTTCAAGAATGACATCCAGCACCTGTTTGCTTAAGGTCGCTGGGGGAGAATTCAAGGAATAAGCCAGGCTGCAAGACTTAGCGTTTGCAGTTGCAGATGCAGAATCTTTCTGTCCTGCTGAAAGAGGAGGGTTGGATTCTGGTGTAGGTGCCAGGGTGGCACCAATGTCAGGCTACGCAGGAGTGGGTACCAGTGCTGGTGTGGCCAGTCCAGGGCAATCAGAATTGTCCTTGGTCTGTCCTGTTTTATCTTGAGTAATACTCTTGAAAGGAGGGGCAGAGGGGGAAAGGCATAAACTGAGAGATTTACCCACTGAAAAGATAGGGCATCCACTTTCCAGGCCCTGCTGTGAGGATTCCTGGTGCAGAATTTGCTGAGCCGGTGGTTGTAGGAGGAGGCAAAGAGATCCACCTCTGGGGTCCCCCATTTCTGGATCAGAAGGTTGAAGGTGCTATGCTCCAATTGCCACTTGTGTGGGTCTAGGAGATTTCTGCTTAAGTCATCTGCCAGTAAGCTTTGTTTGCCTGGCAGGAATTGAGCCTTCAGATGGACTTGAATGTCCAAGGCCGTGTTCCACAGGGCCATGACTAGCCTGCAGAGTGGGTAGGAATGGGTTGCCCCCCTGCTTGTTGACGTACCACATAACTGTGTTGTCTGTTTTTATCAGCAGTTGTCCTGGAAAGATTAGGGATCTGAAAGCTGTCAGGGCATTCTGTACAGCTAGCATCTCTTTTTGGTTGATGTGCAGATGAATTTGACTTGGGCTCCAGTGGTCCTGAATACATATTCCGTCCATATGTGCCCCCCAGGAATAGTCTGATGCATCTGTGGTTAGGGTCTGGGTGGCTTGGGGTTGAGTAAATGGCAGTCCCTTGTTGTAGTTGCATGCTTCTGCCCACCAGAGGAACCCTGTCCTTAGGGTATGAAAGGAATGACTGTTTCCACGTCCTAAGAATGCTGGCACTAAAGACTTTTTAAGTACCATTGGAGTTTCCTCATATGCAGTCTTGCATATGGAATCAGCAGTATACATGAGGCCATGAACCCTAGGGCTTGCAGTATTTTTCTTGCAGATAGCTGGGTTCTGGAGGCCATTTGTTTGAAGTAGTCTGTCAGATAGACTTGTTTTTCCTGAGGTGAGGAATGCCATCTGGGAAGTTGTGCCCAAGCTTGCTCCCAGGAATACAATCTTTTGACTGGGTACCAGTTTTGATTTCTTTTCATTGATGGTGTACGCCAAGGAAGTGAGAAGGTTTTTCACAAATGTCAGGTGCTGCAGCAGCAATTCCTGACTATCTGCCCGAATCAGGCAGTCATCCAAGTATGGGTAAATTTGGATATTTCTCTGCCTGCAGTATGCAATGGCTGGAGCCAGGCATTTTGTGAATACTCTGGGCACAGTAGATAAGCCAAAGGGAAGTGCAGAGAACTGATAATGCATAGACCCAGCTCTGAAATGTAGATACTTCCTGCATGATTCCCTTATAGGGATACGCAGATAGGCTTCTTTTACGTCTAGGGTGACTACCCAGGTATCCTTGGCTAGCATAGGAAGAAGCTGTTGCAGGGTAAGCATTTTGAATTTTGAAACCACCAGGAAGGTGTTGTGAATGGAAAGATCCAGGATTGGGTGCCAAAAGCCCTCTTTCCTGGGTACCAGGAAGAGTCTGGAGTAGAATCCTTGACCCCTCTGTTCTACTGGAACTGGCTGAATATCTCTGATATTGAGCTGTGAAAGTACTTGATTTTGAACCTCTGCCCACTGGTTTGGAGGAAGGTTTGTTAACCCGCTTGGGGTTGGCAGTGAATGGAAATAAAATTTGTACCCCTGGGATACAATGTTGAGGGCCCACCAGTCCTGAGTGATGAACATCCATTTTTTTGCATGAAGGGCAGGTTTCCCTCCTAAGGGCACAAGCAATTGGGCAGGGCTGGGGAGTGGAGTAAAGAAGTCAATGTGAGCTTTTTCCGTAAGGAGGTGCCTTACCACTCCCTGCTTTAGGAGTGGGGGCACTCCATTGCTTAGATCTCTGCATACCCTGAGACTGAAGTCTGGGTGGTCTGTTTCCCCTGAGTCTGGTTTGAGAAGGCCTGAAGGGCGCTGGAAAGGACCAGTGTTTGGAAGGGCAATGCCTACGGAATCTAGGGGGTTGCACTTGTAAGAATTCTTTAACAGTCTGCATAGACTTAGATTTTCTTCCATCTTTTAAAGAACCTCTTCTGCTTTGCTGCCAAACAAACAGTCCTTATTCAAAGGAGCATCTAGTAACTTTGATTTGACATGGTCTGGCAAGGTCTGCTTCTTCAGCCAAGCATGTCTTCTCAGTACAGAGCCAGTGACAGCTGCCCTGCAAGATGCTTCTAGGGCGTCAAAGCCACATTGCAAAGTATGCTTGCTGACTTGGCTTGCAGAGTGCATAAGCTCCTGCAATTCTTTACTTTCTGCACAGTCTGAAAAGGTTGCCACTTTTTATTTAATAAGTTCTATAATATGTTGCTGGTACTTCAGCATGTGAAACTGACAATTCAATGCCCTAATAGCAAGAGTTGCAGAGGTATATACCTTCTTACCCCATATGTCCAAAGATCTGGAATCTCCTGTCCGAAAGGGTGGGATTCTTGGCTGTAGTAACCTTGATACCTTTAGGCCCCTGGGAAATTATCTCTGGGTCAGCAGTAGAATTCTTGAAAAGAAATTGTGAGTGTCAGATACTCTGTAGTACCTGTCTGGTTTCCTAGAGACAGGAGGTAAAGTGTTAGGAGTAAGACTGGATTCCATAAAAACATCATCCACAACATCCAGGAAAGGGAGTATTGCTAAGGGCCTGTGTTGAGGCAGCTCTAGAAATTCTCTGAGTCTCTTTTAGGACTGAGGACAGTCTTGGCATTCCCAGTGGAAATGCTCTCATAAGGTATGCAAGGTTTCACCAAAAGAAAAATCCTCTGGAGGGAAGGCAGAGGGAATGGATTCCTTTGCATCTGACTCCTCATTAGCAGATAAGGGCATGTCTTCATAATGAGAAATTTCAGAGGCATCAGACTCCTGGTCTGTAGAAGCTGAAGGGGAATGGACTCTGTCTTTTAGCGGGGGAAGGCTGACTTCCCCTAATCAGCATAATAAGGTCTTCAGCCATTCTAAGCATTTGTTTTTGTGCCATGGGAGCAGGTGCATGTGCTTTGGTCATCGGTTTTCTAGGCATAGTGCATACTCTGGGCCTAAGAAACTCGGTAGTTTTGGTTAAAAAAGAAGTCGTCGGTTTGAGTCGAACATCGGTTGAGCGAATAACTGCCTCAGAAGCCGGTGCCTGCTCACGGGCTCTGGACCCATCCAAGGTAGAGACATCCATAGGTTCCACAGTCGATGAAGAGTGTTGCGGCATACCTGACTCTGAATGGGTCTCAGTAGAGGCCTGCGAATCCACTGAAGCGGGCATCAGGGGTTGCGAAAGCGCCTCACTGAGTACCGGCGGACTGGCGACTAGCTTAACGGAAGAGTCGTCGGCAGTTTTGGACCTATGCGGTCTGTCTCTATCTTTATCTTTACGTTTTTTCAGAATATCGGTTGTCAGATGGCGTACCAAAGCCATTTCAGAATATGAAGATCGAGAACTGAAGAATTTAGCGACAAAGAGAGCCCGACGACGAATGGTTCGGGTGTTAAATAAAACCGACAGTGAGGCACGTCGTGGTCTGGCCCTAAACAGGTGACGAAGTTAGAATGAGAATCTCTGTGAGGTATTTGCTTTCCACAGGTAAGACTTTTTCTGACATCAGTTAGAGCAAGAATAAAGGATCCCCAACGGGGTACCTAGCTTTAGAATACTTTAGGATTATTAAATTCGTAAACGAAAATTCAGGTAGCGGCCAACCTGCACGTGCAAACTTCTTCTGCTTCGGGCTCCTTGGCAAGAAAGACTGATGTAATGGTGTCGGCTGCCTGTTTTTATACCCCGATGACTTGACATCAGTCCTGAAGCAACAGCATCTGACGAAGAAATACTAAGTCTCTGGTATTTGGGCCGACTGAGGGCTACCTGCAGGCAGATAACCCAAGTGTGATGACTGCAATAGGGAAACACAAAGAACATCAGAGGAGCATAACGAAAAATAAAAAAAAAACAGGGGGGAGCTGTGATAGATTGCTCATGGCAGTTTGAAGCACCCCCCCCCCCCCCAGACACAAATCTTTATTGGAAGAGCATAAAAAAAAAAAGAAATCCACAAGCTGCTTTCTGTACCGGCGTTTAGAAACGCCGGTACAGAATGAAGAATGCAGGAATGGCACTAAAGGATTGTACCCTGTAACATCTTTCACTCAGGGCACATGTCCCCTTCCCCCCACCCTTGCCACACTACTGAGCACAGTTACAGCAACAGAAGCATGATGGGTTAAGGGATACACAAATGTAATGTAGTTACAACAATCTCTCCTTTAATTTTAACAAATGCATCATTATGATGTTTGGCAAAAAAATGGTAGAAAATTTCAGTATAAAATAAACACATCATAAAAAACCCAACAACAGAAATGTCTTGACACCAGAATGGATAAACTTCAATCAGTGTGTACCCACTACATTCAAAAATGTATACTCAGCAGTCCATTTGACAGTATACAGCATGCCTATTTAGTCAAGGTTGTTATCCATCTGTGTACTTCATTTGTTCTACTAATGTATTCAGTGTTAACATTCAATAGCTTCTATACAAGTCACCTAACACAACTTGACAAAATGTGGATTCCTATCAAGAAAAGTCCTAGGAATGGAAAACATGAGTCAGTCTGAAAGCCAAGTAGCTTTACCATGTTACTGCATATTCAATAGGCTTTAGGGAGGTGTGCTATGCCTGAACAATATCTGAACAAGTTGTATGTACAAAATCTGTGTTTAGAGTACACCACTGTAGGAGCTAGTACAAGATCAGGAAGCCCAATGTTGAAAATAAACAACTAATCATAGAAAAATGTGATGTACACATGACAAATCTTTTCAAGTATACAGAATAAGCTTCTGGAGACATTTAGATCTGGTTTATCAGTTCTAATCTTCAAAACACCTCTGATGCATTCATGACAGACAGAAAATATGCACAATAGAAAAAAGGAAGAAATACATATACGACTGTTAACGACCTCTGCAGACCACACAGTAGGATGGGAGTGCTGCCAGAACCACTATAATATAAATGACTTCATGCTGATTTGTAGACACTTACTACAATGGTTTTGTATAATAGGATTAGGGTAACTTTGTTTGAAAAAATAACAAAAGCTCTGCACACAAACAATTGTCACGCAAATGACAGAACAACAATGTATGTCTTCATCAGAGTTGTGAAAACTGAACTGGAACAACATGTGTGATTTTTGCAAGGGGTTTCACGCCTTCACTCTCAATATGGGGGTCACTGATAATTAACATGTACTTATTCCAAGACTGCTGTACCCACAGAGTATAGATAAATCTCTGAGATACTGTAATCACAGAATTAGCATGCAAAACACCTACTAATATTGCACTATTCACATTCCTTAGTTTCAGCTATGAGCGCATTGCAGTTCTACATTTTTCCACTTTTGTGGTCCTCTGAATATAGTTTTACTTCAAATTTCTTGCATCAAAACTTAAAAATTCTGACTTTTTACCAAACCAGTTACTTATAATAAATCACTCATAAACTACCCGCTATTCTGTACATATATATATATATATATATATATATATATATAGAGAGAGAGAGAGAGGGGGTTGCATTTACATGTAGTATATATTTTGCACAGAGTATTAAAATATCAGTACATAACAATAATAATTGAAGAAATACTTACAATATTCTATTCCAAGAACAATGTCTCTAAAGTAAGCGCGAGCCTGATTTTCTGTGAAAGGATAATCTGTTGGTACTTCCATAACTGGCCTGCAATTCCCCCAAAGAAATTTCATCAATATGGCATATTATTATGATAATAAAATATACTGCATATATTGCATAGGAATTCTGAACAGTGAGCAGTTTACATTTCAGTAACATGCATAAACTATACTTTTTGATTTACTTTTTTATTGCAAACATTTTGACAACTATCAAAGAAACATTGATACAAAAATTTAATTGATGCATATAATATGCAACTATGTACAACAATTCCAGGTAAATTCTGCAGAATACAAGAACTGGCACAAAATACATTCCAAGATTGTTTTAAGATTATGCCTTAATCTCTATACTTGTATTACTTGTCTACAATGACAAGGAAAAGAGAGTCTAATTAGGGGGGTGCACCACAAATGGTTTTAGTGGCACAGAGGACCAAATATCATCCTACACTTACAAGTTTATCAATATCTAACATTTCTTGTGTAAACATTGAGAGATTGTCTGTGTTATCTTTGTTAAGATGTCTTTGGTCTGCATCCAATATGTTTGGGTGTATCCTCCTCATTTGTTGTTACACCCTAAAAAGGTCACGTTTTGCACATTCCATAAACTCTTCTGTGCAAAACAACTTGATGTATTGTTTAATACTTCCAGCTATTGATTTTTTGCTATTAGGGATACTTTAGTTTGAGGTTAGTATAACTGAGATATGTCCAGTAGCTGTTGCAGCCATTCTTTCTAAGTACTGTTCAGGCCCATTTTGTACAAATATTCCCCCACTACCAACATTTTAGCCTCAAGAGGGAAATTTTTGTACAGGATGTCCATCACTACCCTTACTACTCACTGTCATATATACTGGCACCATTAAAGGCCCAAAAGATGTGACATTCATCTCCCTTCATATCTGCACAAATTGGGCAGCAATCAGAATCACTTAATTCTTTGCTTGCCAACCTAAATGGGGTCCAGTAGCCAACATATGTTACCCTCTTTTAACTGATTAATTTAGTTGCTACTGGGCAAGTGAAGTGGTCCACTGCAAACCCTTTTCTCTTATAACTCAGACCAGAAGGCCAAGAGTAATTAAACATATGAGGACAGTATAGAGTAATCAATTTAACAAGACTGGTTGGGATGAGGGAGGAACCAAAGTTACATCAAACGCAAATTAACCAGTAAGCACAAAACACAGCTGCTAAACTGTTAAAACCATCAGGACTTCCTGAAAATTCTCCCAGGATATCAAACTGAAGATACCACAGAAAAAGGAAAAATTACGTATGTTTTACTAATTGTAAATAATATTTTCATGGAAGGAAAATCAAATGCATAACAAACAATATACCCTCATCAAAGTCATGACACAACCAAAAATCAGTGCTTAAAATGTCACCACCTGCCACTTTTCTAAACATGTTGCCACAGTCTCTAAAAAGATTTCATAAAAAGTATTTGACCGTCTGAACACAAGCATTCACATTTTGAAAGCTATAAAACACTTTCTGTTGCTACATTTTTTTCCTGTAACTATTAGTACTTAAACCTCCATGTACTACCAAGAAATATGACTTTCTCTTGGAGTATGTCACTTGTTATGTCTTCTTACTGGAGAAGTCAAGATTCACCTCTAGAAAACTTATTTTGTTCTGCTGTGAATGTGAATTTTTTAATATCCATTTCTCAAATGCACACTGCAGTGTGTACTTAAGTCTCCAATTATAACTTCCTGAAACTTTTACTATAAAATGACAAAGGGTGGCTGAGATAATGCATGTTATATGCAAGCAATAAGTGCAGGCTTGTACAAGTGTTTCAGTATGACAATGCAAAGATGCATTTGGTTTATGTAAAGAGTGTGTGTATAATGTGTTTTCAGTGTGAGGACTGCAACACTTCCACACCATACCTGTACTGCTGATACTACACCAGAGATAAAATCATATATATTTCTCCATAAAACTGGTATCTTCTGCCAGTGAAAATATGCTAACACTCAACAGATACAGACACATATGAAATGACACATATAAGAGAAGGATGGATATATCTTTACATCTAAAAGTCACACATTATGTGCAATGTATAGCTGAGTATCTTAACATATTTCCAGAGAATTCTGTTAAAAAGTTTCTAAGAGTTTCAAAGATAGAGGCCAGGATTCAGAAAGAGTGAAGCTTTGAGCTGTAAGTGCGATGGCCAAAAGGCTTCTTTAAAGCTGAGTCAAGAAATAGTGATTACAAGACCCATTAGCCACAAAGAGGAAAGACCTCATTATCCACTAATATGTGTGTCTCAGAATTACTCAGTGATTACCGCAAGCACTAAGAATACATTTGCTGTGTTAATCACCACTGGTGGCCATGCATCTCATTGACACAGGCACATCCTTCATTCACTCCCCCCTGAGCTATACTCATACTAGGGCCTTGCAGAGTGACAGCATGCATGCTGGCATTCTCTTTAAAGATGCCACTATTGTCCTGGTGGACCAATCCAGACGTTACCAAAACCGCCAGATCCTTTTTCTGCTCTGTTATTAGCTGCACTCACTTAGCTGATACTCCACAGCAGGATTGTTGTAGTTAAAATATAGTACTTTGCATAGAACATGTTATTTATTTATTTAAAATGTGTTTACTGGGAAAGTCTGACTGGGACACAGCCCATTTTCAATGGAGGCCCGGGGAGAAATGTTCCAGACGCATGTCTTTGGAATGTGGGAGGAAACTGGAGCACCTGGCAGAAATCCACACAAACACAGTGAGGACCTGCATACTCTGCACTGAAAGCACCCCAGCTGAGAATCAAACTAGAGAACCTCTTACTGTGAGGCAACAATGCTAACTGCTCCTCCACTGTGCCGCCTGCATCAGTTACTACTTTTCTTCTTACTTGGTCAGCCTTTCAGAACCATTCCCTTTGAATCTTGCCTCTGTTTACTCTCCCTCACCTGTTTTTGAGTCATCAACAAAAAGGCTAATCCTGTTCTCTCTTTCCTCAGATATGTCTCAGACAGATACACTAAAGACTACTAGACCCCTGTGGTACTGTACTAGTCAGATTCCTACTTTCTGATGTTATCCTTCTCACTGCAAATGTACAAAAGCACAACCATTCACCCCATGCAGATATCCAGTTCCTCAGTCTTGGTCCTGCAACCAACCTTCCCAATTTCTGTATCAGTCTCCTGTGTAGTGCATATTCAAAGGCTTTACTGATGTCCAGGAAGACCATGTTTATTGGTCATCTCCTTCCAATTCACCTGTAACCCAGTCAGAAAACTGGATCAGATTTGACTGGCAGTTCCTTCCAGGCATGAAGCAGTACCGGTTTGTGTCCTGGAGATTGCTGCCTTTTAGAAATGTTACCAGTTTCCCCCTCAGGATTCCCTGTACAACTTTCCTTGCAACTAAAAGGCTTGTATTCCCCAACATTTTCATGCCACATTTGCTGTTTCCAAATCCTCAGGGACTTTTGTACCAGCCAGCAATCTGTTGAAGATTTCCTTCAGGGAATCAACCAGCAAACTGAGTAGATTTTTGAGGACGCTGGGAGGCAGCACATCAGGTCCATGTGCTTTATCCTTCCTAATAACATCTGGTTTCCTCAACACCTACTCCATCTCTGTCATGATGTCTTGATGTCTGTCCACCAGCTCCCTGTTCTGGTTAATCCTCTTTCATATCCCCGCCCCCTTCTCTCCAGCTCTTGCAGGCTCTATCTTTGGCCCTAATTGTTAGTCTCAGATTAATATGTAGCTATACTGCCTTTTTCTCACCCTTGGCTATACTCCATTGCATTCATTTTGTTGATAGAATATAGCACATATTCATAACATTATAAAGAAGCAAACCTTTTCTAACTCCATTAGCTACGACTGCAGTCGCCCGCTCACACCAACTCTCTACCCTTCAATATGCCTCCCCCATACTCTCCAGTTTGAGCCAAACTGAACGTAGTAAGCTCTATCACTGTTACAGCCATATTGCCAGACTTGCCATAGGCTCAACATACAGGACACATCACTGTCAAAATGTCAGTCTTCTCGCGTGACTAGAACTGCCTAGCCTACTTCTGTTCAATCAGCTTATAGTAGCACACAAAATTCTGTACCACCCTGAAAATACTCTAGCACTCAAAAATAGCATAAAGCCATAAGTAATTCAAGGCAACTACGATCATCCCATAAACTGTTGGTCCAAACCCACAAAGCTATTAACTCAGCCGGCGATTCCCTGTTTGCCAACGTCGTTGGTAAAACTTGGAATTCACTTCCATCTAACCTTACCCTCGAATCTTCTTTAAGTCTCTTCAGAAAAAGCCTCAAACCGTATTTTAAAGAGCACTTTTGTCCCTGTACTAACACTGATTTATCACTACTTATTCAATGCCTTATTTAAATTAATATTGTAGGCATCTCTTGCTCATAATAGCTTGCTGCAACCTGTTGTTTTTGTATCCCATTACACACTGTGTATACTGTGAGTACCTACTAGAGGGCTTTGTAAATATGTTTGACTCATCTGTTATGTTCTATCTGTGTTACCTGGAGCTTTTCTCCCTGGGCCTCCGCTGAAAATGGACATATATCCAGTCGGACAATCCTGATCAGCAAATGTAAAATAATAAACTAATAATAATAGCATATGCACATCACACTAAATAAATGTTACAAGTGAAAATACGGTGAAACAGCATAGTGTGGATCAGGGGACACTGTTTGCTAGTTAATTGTGGATTCATTGCTGAAAGAACAGCTTCAAAAGAGGTTTCAAAAAGATGACATATTTTGGCTGAGAATATCTTGTCCTGGAGCCTCTTGGGAAGTTAGGGATTCTATGCCAGGCTGAAGTTCTCCAGGAGTGAAGGGAAAGCATAGTCTGCTGGCCTAGGTTTCAGTATGTTTTTAATACTTTCTGAGAATGCACACAGGGAATGTTCTATGCTCATATATAACAAAAAGCATCAAGTAATCTGAATTAGTGTAAAATATTATTGATAACAATATCTTATTTTATGGCAACTGAATTAGTTACTAAGGTTGCTGCCTACAATTGTAAGTGACCTGCTGACTTGTTTAAGGTCTGGGCAACATGGAATAAAACTTCAGTTTCTTTATTTCCAGTGTCAGAGCAGTCTTACCTTATAAGACTTGCTGGGGGTTATTTTAAAGGATAAAGAAATCTCTGCATGAGTCTCATTTTTCATGTTTCTAGAAATGAAGTGCATATTTGACAATTTTGAAGAGGGATAAGATTCTCATCCCAATCTTGTTGGCTGCAGACTTTAATATAGCAAATCTATAACATTTAAACGAGTCCCATATGATGTGTGGATGATGACTTTTCTTATTAAATATATCCGTAATGCTAGACATTTATAAATTCATTGTTGCGTGACTTTTCAGCACTGTTACCTGATCCTCTGGGCCTTATATTATTGCCACACATTTATCTTTGCTATATGGTGCTCACTTCAAAACTGTCAGTGAGGAAGTTGCACCACAAGGCACCAGGAAAAGATGCCGTGCATCACATGCAGTTCATACCATTGTGCTGAATGCATCAATGCTGGGCTGGGACATTTCCCAGTAGGGATGAAGGCACACAGCAAGGCTAAGCTGTCCTCCTTGGTCAAAAATGCTACTGCCCTGAAGCATATATAGTCACTAAAACTGTCTTGCACTCCAGTGAATAATGCCTTTTTTAAAGTTTCATGTGGTAAAATATTTTGGAGAATTTGTTTTCTTGTAAAATGCAACTTTTGTCATACTTGAATATATAATTAACTGCGTCCTTATTTATGCAAGTAATTAGTAGACGTCTCTCAGGTTAGTGTGACAATTAATATTCTATTTATGTTTCTTAAACAGCACTGTTCCTATACTTATGTGACATATTGTGATATCACCCTGTTTCATAACTTTTGCAGATGTTTGTATACATTATTCTGAAGTCTGGACACTCATGGAGACATGTCTCATTTTTATCTTAAATGTGTGCAGCTGCAACTGTCTGACTGTTACAGAGGCTTTGCTGTGTTTTAGTGTCACTGCATGGTGTTGCAAATGGCACCAGCTTATTTCATGGCAAACCAGTTTTCCTTAAGTAGTTATGTGATACCCAAGCCAACACCCTGCTTTTAAACACTAGTTATGTGTATGGAACATACAAATCTTAACAAAAAAAATTAAAGGGGAAAAGCAACAGTAAAAATCCACACATAATCATTCAAAATTGGAAATATACCCTCCCAAACAAATACTTCATTTTTTAAAGGATCATTTCTGCCCCAGATACATTTTCTGCATTTCCTATTTTTTTAAATGAATGCGTGAGTAAAAAATATATTACTGTATTCTACAATGAGTGTACACTGTACACTGTTCTATTTGCTTTAAAACTAATGTATTTACTGCAACTTTTAAACCTACATACAGCAATCAAAGCATGCTCAATGAAACATCTATTTACTTACCCCTTTCTCAGAAGGTCAAATACTGAAAAACAAACAAAAAAGGGAGAAATAACAAAATAAGGTAAAACAATTACAGTGTTTTATTAACCACTTTATTGTAACATATTAAGTTCACTTCAAGATCATTTTCAAAACAAGCATTTTCTCCTTATGTAATACAGCATTTTGAATTATTAAGTAGTGGACTTTGTTGTTAGGAATACAATCAGAGAAATTAACACTCACTGAAGAAACCCGCTGGTTTAACAGTTGTCTGATACAATGTTATTACTCCCTCCACAGCCATGACTATGAAAGTAAATGCATTTAATTTCCTTGTTTGTTAACTAGGTTATCCCATTAGGGACACAGTCTTAGTTCTGTACATAATTGTGAAGCTTTGCTTTGGTGAAGGAAAGCAAGTGGATGCTAAGGGAATCAAATCCAGATCAGAAGTATTCTGCATCTTCACAGAATATCACCTTGCCCCCTCCTTATGCTGTAAGAAAAGCCATCACTGTATTTTGCTGCATTTTTATTTTTGCTGTATAGCTGCAGATGTCTGTTGAACTGGTGTTACTGTTAATGATAGCATGTGAAACTCAATTAATAGGTGTTACTGTAAATGAAATATTAGCATCGAGTGTGAAGTGTTGCTTGTAAAAGTGCTAATAAATGATAAACTGCTTATACCTCAGGAGAGCGAGGAGCTGAAAAAATGAAGTGTTTGAAAGAGCATTGCAATCAAAGGTAATACAAATGTAAGGGGCCAGTAGCCAAAGGAAATATGTTTATAAAAAAGGGGGCTAAATACAACACTATCGAGAAACTAAACAAAAAAAAAAAAGGTATGACTGGTGTTTACAGGTACAGACCACAGTCAATCAAACAGATGTGCTTACATATGTTAAAGGCAGTTAATAATGTGCAGACACAAACGATATGATCCCCAGTTCAGATCACCACCTGCTCATGTACCTGCACTGTGCTGATGTGTTGTGACGCAAACTCCCCGAAAGCCACTTTCACCACTAATGGACTGTGATCTTTATCCCACTACTGTGCGACCAGAATGTATGCATATATAATTCTGTGGGGGCGTGGGCTGTCTGTCTACATAGGGAGATGCATAGAAGCTGAAGCCCCCCCGGAAAAAAAATGAGTTTGAGGTTTGGTGATAGAGGCTTTTATCAAGTTTTTCTTTAGCTGAATCAGAGCTTGTTTAAAATTCTGTCATTGAATCCACATGATTCCGTATACGCGCGCGCACACACAGATTCACATATCTATCTATATCTATATCTACATCCATATAAGAGTCATATTATAATTCTTCGACTACAGATAACATTGACGACAACACTGGTGAAGTTTTCTGATCGAAGTCAACCTGCCGAAACTCCCTTTCAAATTTTAATATTGGTCCTGCAAGGATCTAGCAAGGGGGCCATATAGCCTGATATCTATATCTATATCTATATATATATATATATATATATATATATATATATATATATATAGATATATATATATATATATATATATATATATGTGTGTGTGTGTGTGTGTGTGTGTGATCTACATTTTAAAAAGTCAACCTAAAATACTGGAGAAGCAACATTATTTGAATGTTCTAAGACCAAATCTTACAGCATGCAAATAAAAAATAATGATTTCTTTATTTGGAGTACTTTGTGAGAGATTGGTATAAGGCTCCTTCTCCTGTACTGTATGATCTCATAGCTGGTATATTTAATTAGTTGTGGGGGGGGGGTGCAGGGCAGCTTTATCCCTTGTAAAAACATTCTTTTTGTTTGTATGATTAGAGATTTTGTGTAGGTGGATGGAAACATTACTGTCAATATTATCTAGTTGGCTATTTTTGGTTAGATCTTTTTAAGTAGAATATATATATATATATATAAACCACATATGGAACCAATACAAGATATGTAATATAGTTGACAAATGTTGGTATATTTTGAAAGCAGATGAGTTTTTTGATGAGTGTTTAGCTGAACATTGTCAATATAGATACAAATGGGGTACAAATATTGAGGAATCTTTATCATGGTTCAAAAAGGTGAATATTGGTGACAAATGTGAGTTGAATACAATCAGGGGTAGTAACTCTTGTGGAAATTGCACATATAAACACAAAAGCCAGAAGATGTAGCTGAATTGAGCCCACTCAAAGTATTGCAGGCTGCAAATCACCACACAGTTGTAGAATGCAGAATCCACTTTATTAACTTCAGACAAAAAAATCCAAGGATGAACACTTTCGTCCAGAAAAATCTAGACTGCATCATACCTGATGAAGTCTAGATTTTTCTGGACGAAAGCACTCAACTGTGTGGTGATTTGCAGCCTGCAATACTTTGAGTGGGTTCAATTCAGCTACTTCTTCTGGCTTTTGTGCTTATCTGCATCAGTTTGTGCATTGTGACTTTTTTTTTTTTTTGAAATTGCACATATTGTAAAGTTATTTTGAAATCAAAGCCATTTACATCCATTAATGCATCAAAGGTGTTTGAGATTAGGAAGCTAATTACATGTCGCAGCAAATGGATAATTTATATGGCTATATGCCAATGCAGTGCCTTTTATGTAGGGCAGACATTACGATCATTTAAAAGCAGGGTAGCAGTACATTCAAGTGACATAAAATGTAAACGCACTAGGAGTGCTTTATTTAAACACAAAAGTGAACACACATCTGCTAATTTTGTATTTGTGCATATAGATTCTTTATGGAGTACCAATCAGCAACCGACACCGGACCTAGACTTTGGAATTCTGGCCGACTGCGGGTAGCCTGCCAGCAGGATAACCCAAGTGTAATGACTGCAATAGTGAAACACGATGAACATCACACTTTTCTAGATAAGAAGGAAAGACCTTGGATCATAAATTTGGAAGCACTGGATAAACCAGGGTTGAATGAACACTTATAGAATGTATATGTTTGGTGCTTTGGAAGTGTGATTGTCATTTTTCTTGAAGAGACCTATTGGAGTTTAATATGTGGATGAATCCACTCATAATGGAGCTACTGAAAAACAAGGGGAATTTATTTAATATGTATTGTTTAATGTATGTTAAAACTGTAAGATGACTTTATCCTGTGTCTTTAAGAAATGAGTATATAAATGTATGTACTACAAGGTACTGTATTATACCACTGAGGACGCCAGGGGGGCGAAACCGATTTGGAGTTTGTTGTTTCTGTGACTGTTTGTCGGCCAAGGGCATTTGCCTGAATAAATACTGCTGAAAGTAATATCTGGACTTTTTACTTTATTTTATTACATTTATATGTAATATATGTATTTCAGTAGTGCTGGACTTTTCGTTTTTTGTGATTTACATATTGGTACAGTCTGGGCACACAGTGAGCCAACGTGCACCAGAAGTTTGTTGGGATATATATATATATATATATATATATATATATATATATATATATATATATATATATATATATACACATACATACACGTATACACACACACACACACACACACACACACACACACACACACACACACACACACACACACACACACATATAGATCTATATACATACATTGGTGTGTGTGTGTGTGTGTGTGTGTATATATATATATATATATATATATATAGACACACACACACACACACACACACACACACACACACACACACACACACACACACACACGGACACTTAACAGGGGCAGTCTGTGGCACACATGCCAGTTTGTTTTATGTGTCTAGATGTTAACAGACATGCCAACCATGATAAATGCACATGCTGGGGCAAAGTGCTGAACATTTTACTATTTAATTAATGTTTGGGCACCAGGGTATATTTGCATAAAGGGCATTTTAAAATTCATTATTGAATTCTTTAAGGCTACACAGCTTCCAAAAACATTAATATCTGACCTTTAATACTTATGAAGCTTTGCCACAATCTTCCTATGTTTTTTTGGAAGAATTTTACCTACATCACTGCTTACAAATAGGTTGACTCAGTAGTTACTTTTTTTGGCTTTACAGCCCAAGGGTCTGGGGCACAGACTGCCTGTGTGGAGATTGTGGGGTCTTAAAATTATCTGTGTGATTTTTCTCTATCTACCCCATATTTTCTCCCAGTCCTCCCAATATAAATAGTAACACAGGGTGGTGGTTTTCACCAGTTACAAATATGGAGGAGACCAAAAAAAGTGGCACAGAAAATGTAAGAATTGTATATAATGAGGACAATAACAGAATGCACTGTGGACATATGAAAGTAACAGTCTGTGTCTGCATCTTTATGAGAAGTAAACCTGACTGACAATCACTGAACAGGTGTCATGATAATTATATAAAGCAGAGTAATACTAAAGTAGTCCAACGCAGAGAAAATGTTCTCCGTTGCTAAGGGGAACTTTGAGACCAGAGAAGCAGCAGTGGAGAA
>NC_056743.1:325344220-325348238 GCF_019279795.1 Protopterus annectens
CCACCATGAAGAATTTCTCCAAAGTGGACTTTGGGCTGCTAAAAACAGAGGTGGCTAACTTCACGGCATCCAAGTCAATGGAAAATAGATGCATGACTGCCGAATCATACACCAACGAACACGTACATAAATGCATGAAACTAGCAATACCCAACAGAACCAAGACACTCTCCTCCAAAAAAAGGAAGCCAATCTGGTGGTCCCCTGCCATTAATAAAATCTACAACAGAAGGAAGAAAATGTTGCAGAAAAAGATGAAGTCCCAAGTCTGGAAAAACTCCCTTATTAGCCTCAACAAAACATTGATACCTCATCAAAACCTCTAAACCCAGCTATGAAGGCAGAATTGCGGCAGACACTAAAAACAACCACAAAGCCTTCTATAGTTATATCAAGAATATCCATGGCAATACCCATGTTTGCTCTGAGTTACTGCACAATGGTACTTCCTATACTAACTACAGATATTGCCAACATACCAGCCAACAGATTCAGTGCCAACTTTACCCCTCTCACCCCAGGACCAATCACAATACCGGAGGAATGCCAGGCACCCAGCATTACTGCAGCACAGGTTAAAGTTGCATTGTCCAAGGCCAGGAATACAGCTTCCATGGGACCCAACAATATCATTGGATGTGTTCTACATGAACTACAAAGTGAATTGACACCACATCTGTGTGCCCTGTTCAATCACAGCTTTGCCTCAGGCTTTGTCCTTACTGAATGGCATACTGTTACAGTCATCCCTCTCCATAAAGGGGGAGTGACTACAAACTCTGGGATTTATTGCCCCATTAGCCTGACAAGTCTGATATGTAAGGCTATGGAGTGCATCATCATGGACCTAATTAACAAGGATATAGGGAATCTCCAAACTCTGAATTCCACACAGTTTGGTTTTGTGAAATGTAGATCATGCTTGCTCAACCTGGTTGACTTCTTTGAGTCAGTCACCAGAGCTGTGGATGAGGGCAAAGCAGTTCATACAGCCTACCTCAATCTGGCCAAGGCTTTGGTACCATTCCCCACTCAGGAATTATTGATAAACTCACCAAACTAGGCATCAACCACTATATCACTAGGTGGGTTGCAAATCGGATCACAGATAGAACCCACAGTGTGAAAGTAGCAGACTCCAAGTCAGACTGCTGACCAGTCACAAGTGGAGTCCCACAGGGATCGGTCCTGGGTCCTCTTCTGTTTGGCATCTACTTCTCAGAAGTCCAGGCCAACACAGATGGACTCTGGCTGACCAAGTTTGCAAACGACTGCTAGCTGGAAGCCATTATTAACTCCCCAATGATCTAGACATCCTACAGAAAGTCCTCACTGAGACCAATGACTGGTGTCGAAACCATGGCCTTAAGCTTAGTGCCAAAAAATGCATCGTCATCCCCTTTGGGAAAACTCAGTTCCACTAATTACCACACTGATGGTAACTCACTGAACACTGAAGGTGTTACAAGAAATCTGGGGTCATAGGTTGACAGCAATCTCTCCTTCGACCACCACATTGCTACTGTGGTCAGAAAGTCCTTCTATGTGGCACATCTCATTACCAAGGGTTTTGCATCCAGGAAGAAAGAGGTCATCATCTCTCTCTACACTTCCGTCATTAGGCCAGTCATAGAGTATAATGCCCCATTTGGCATGTACCTCACTAGACACATGCAACAGCTGGAAAGGCCACAAAAGTACCTCACAAAGAGAATCTTAGGCCTTAAACACATGTCCTACATGGACAGACTCAAAAAAACTCCAGCTATTCTCTGTCTCATATTTTCTACTAAGAGGTGATCTCTGCTTGACTTACAAAGCCATGTCTGACTCAGCTCTGTTAGAAATGCTACATCTAAAGAAATCCAAATCCCTCCGCATCACAAGCTACAGAGACTTGAACCTCTTTACCACAATCAACAGAACATGCTGGACGGACAGGTTCATAAGCCAGAGACTGCCCATGCTCTGGAATAGACTTCCCATACATGTCAAGCAGAGCAGCTCAGTGGCCCTCTTCAAGAGAAATCTTGATGAGTGGATGGGAAATAGAAAGTTCACCACAGGGATCACTGCAGTGGCTTTGCTTGATAGAGGCACTGGGAACTAAGGTTGGGCTGCACGATGTCAGGGTACTTCTATGGGCTAGACTTGTAAAGGCTCCAGGGCCATTAGACTAGTGCACACCTATGAACCTACTTCTGATAAGCAAACAGTACATCACTTCTCTACTCATACAACTACAATAAAACAGCAATTAAACATATTTTGCTTTGTTACTCAGTAAGGATCTTTACGTAAACCTGGGATAAAATTTGTAGGTTGGACAACAATTAACTGCTCACAGTTTTTTTCAGAAGCTGGATGTTTATGAAAGAAGAGATTATCTACAAGTAACTGCTTGCTCACAGCTTACAACACACTTGCTCACTGTCATGTGCTCTAAATGGCAGGTGCATTAACTCCTGCTAGCTTGATCCAATTATTTGCCTAGCCCTCCCTCTACTGAACTCTGGTAAATTGTAATGTATTACCAAGGCCTCAACTCTAATCCTAAAACTCTGACCCACTAACCTGAATCCTTGCTCTAGAACCCTAACCATAAACTCTTCTGCTTCCTAAAGTCCTGCATTGTTGCTTAACCCTAAAGCTCCACTCCCTGCCCCTAAACCTAAATTTCCCTAATCACCCCCTAGCCCCAAAACTCCATTCTCCTTCCCTAAAACTAAAGTCCCTGATCACTCCTTAGGCATAAAACTCCATTGTCCCTCAACATACCTAAATTCCCTGATCACTCCCTAAACCGAAAACTTCATTCTGTCTCTCCAAACTTAAAACCTCCAATTGTTCCCTAAACCTAAAACTCCACATCATGCTTTAAATCTAAATTCATCAATCACTCCCTTAACCTAAAATTCCCCGATCTCTGCTTAACGCTAAACTTCTCTGCCCCTCCCTAAAGCTAAAACTCCCTTCTCACTGCCTAACCCTAAACTCTCCTGCCAATTGTCTGCTGCTTCTTAGCAAAATATCCCCCCACTTCATAACCCTAAAACTCCCTCTCCATAAACCCAAATCTCTCTCTCCTGACTGCTGTCTAAAAACCTAAGCTAACTCCTACTCCCTTCACCTTTGCACACTCACCCCATGGCTATCTCACTTACCTGTGTTGTGATGACGTGCTGCAACTACACTCTACATGTTTAGAGCTCGGGCATTACGATGAGGTATATTGTTTAAGGAAAAGAGAGGTGAGGGAGTTTTAGAAACATTTGCTGGCGCTGCTGGTGAATCTTGCAATGTTGAGAAGGTTGTTATGTTGTGTGTTGATATGGAACTGAGTCACTGATTCACTGCATAAACCCAGAACCCTTAAATAGTATCAGTCCATTACTCAGCCTTACGTGGACAGTTTGGATAGGGTTTGAAATCCAGTGAACGGCAGTTGTCTCTGGCTAACAACCCAGAAACATCCAGTGGGATGAAGGATAGGACAGTGCAGCCTAAACATTTAATTAGATTTCAGTATGTGGTTGCTTCTAGAACTGGTGAAAGTACATGAGAGTTTTGGAAATATTTATTTATTTGTTACACAAGTACTTGTGGCTTTGAATTTGTGACATAAGGATATCTGAACCCATGATAATTTTTGGGAGTGATCCAATTTTTGATGTTGCATTTGATCAACAGGCTATTGTGTGTACTGTTTCTAAATCAATTTAACACAGAGTAGAGCAGCTTCATTGAAGGGCTATATCTTATATAACTTGCCCTTATGGGAATAGTTTTCTTTTTGAAGTGAAGGGATAGCTCTGTGTAGTTAGAGAACACTCAAAAGCTGTGAAAATAATTTTGCAAATGCATAGAATTAGCTAAAACAAGATACACTTTAGTGATTTCATCTGGCTTGTACATGCACCAACAATTATACACATTCAAAATAACAGGCATACTTAACATTCTGGTGGGCAATCAAAGTCATTCGTTTATTCTGTGTATCTTAGGGTATGACCAACCT